>NW_028321917.1:601073-901609 GCF_036245765.1 Copidosoma floridanum | reverse complement strand
GAAAATTGATGTATATTTCTCATGGCGCGTGTGCAAATAATCCACGATAAGAGGACACTAGCGTTAAAGGCATCAAGCTATATGCTTTTGTGTCAATGCAATCTATGCTCCGTTTGCAAGGACTGTAACCGTAGATTACGATCATTAAACTGTTGGTACGTTCTCATGTTAGCTACAGCCTATACCCATAGTGTACCGTATCCCGAACGCATGAACTGTAGCCGAGGATAAAACGCACGAACCGGCATGGTACCCTCACATGTGATATACAGCCTTACTACATAATAGTTGATGCTCTAAACGCATGAGCTGCAACCGTGGAGAAATCCTATAGAGGCATTGGTTTTTTTTTTCATCGCCCTCTTGCGTTTTGTCGCTGCCCTCCCTGTGTCTGTATGTATATATGTATGACTGACTACGCTGCAACTTATTGTTCAAACGACGTTTCCAGCCCTGATGCACGTACTGGGGTTAAATATATGGCACAGTCCATACGTTTGAGACATGGTACACTACGCATGTAGGCTGTAGCTAACATGAGAACGTACCAACAGTTTAATGACCGTAATTCATGGTTACAGTCCTTGCGAACGAAGCATAGATTGCATTGATACGAAAGTATATAGCTTGATACCTTCAACGCTAGTGTCCTCTTATCGTGAATTATTTGCACATGTGCCATGAGAAATATGCATGACTTTTCCCTCCTTGGAGGACTGACAACCTTACGCTTGTAGTCTCGTCATCTACGTCAATTCCTTGGCACGTACCGATGTGGAAGGTTTCGATTATGTTGCTATATTCATTACTTGCGCTGAAACATCCAGTGTAGGGGTTAAATTTTGTATTTGGGAGCTCACCTCTGAACGGCAATTGGGTGAGATACCTGAGTGTTTAAATGAATTTAAATTTAATATCTTATTTAAAGTCTTGAAAAATATTTGAACAAATCAACAGTGACGATGAAACCGAATAAGCTGATTGAGACTCCCCATCAACAAATAAATTTTCTGATGGAGATAAGCTAGATCCCCAAATCCAAGATGTATGGACCAAAATGAACTTTTGTGGCTCCAACAAAATTAATGATTTTGTACTCGATTAAAAAATTACAGATATATCAAGACGTACAACAGATTTCAAACCTCTATTTGATAAAGACGAAATTTTAATAAAATACATAGGGAGTGAAAAATTATCAATTTCAATTATTCGAAAAATTATACCCTTAAGTTCTAATACACTGACATAAGCAAGTACTACTATTACTGCAAGAAACAGATGATCTAGAAAATATGACTTGGAACAAATAATCGAAGAAACCCCGAATAACTCAAACACTGAAACACAACAAACCAATAAATTACACTGAAAATAAATAAATAAATCGTAGAACTGCACCTAATTTCATGCTACCATCAGACTTATCTCTTTTCTAACAAATCCATTAATACAAACAACAATACGAATAAGTGTACCTAAGTCTTAGTGATAGTAGCAATAGTACTGACAATCATAAGAACTTAGATAGGGCTATGCTAATAAACAACGTAACTATCATCAGATATTGCTTTACATACAAAAAAGATAATTTAGTTATTTTACTAGAAAATATTATCAACCGCAGTCACATCTATCTTAAAACTGTTGAGATCAATAGGTGCACTGAACTAATGAGTTGAGATTGAAGAAACCTAAACTAGGCCAAATATTAGTAACACCTTATGGAGGACATAATATCGACGCTCTGGACGAAGACTATGCTCAGATTGGCCATGGACTACAACTATGCCCCTTCGACGTCCCGCGCGAAGATTATGCCCTTTTTTCTAGTCGAGACAAAAACTATACCCTTCTTTCAGTCACAGACGAAGACTAAGCTCTTTTTTTCGAGCCCAGACGAGAGCTATACCCTTTTCTAGAGTGCAGACGAAAACCATGCCATTTTTTCTAGTTCGGACGAAACTATGCCCTTTTGTTGGTCCCGGACGAAGACTATGCCCTTTTTTTTAGTCCAAATGAAAACTATGTCATTTTTTTCGAGTCTGGGCTAAAACTATGCCCGTATCTGGACGAAAAATAAGTTAAAGAACATTCAAGTATTATTTACTGACCCCTCTTGTGTTGTACTTCCCATGAAACAAAAAAGTCCTCTAGATTTGCTGACTCATGCTTTTAGCGACTAACAGCCACTAGTACGCTGGAAGAAGCTCATGAAAACGAAGCTCCTGAAAACGATTCAACATTTTATATTACGATTTCACGATACTTGTATCCAAGTATCTACGGATACCTTTGTAAAAAAAACAACACATATTAATTATTCTTAGCAGATCTAGTGGCTTCTGTATATGGAATTTAAATAAGTGTTTAAAAAAAAGAGAATAAGCTTTTTTGAAAGATTTCATGAAGTGAATGTTATTAAAACTGTAGGCAACAACCACTATATAAATATATTTGATTATATATCTAATAACAAACACAAAAATAGGTGAGCTTAAATGAATTTCACTTCAGCCGGCCTCCAGAAAAGGTCAACATCTTAGTCTAGACTCGGAGAAAATAGAATAATCCTCTTCTGGACTAGAAAAAAGGGCATAGTTTTTGTCTGGACTACACAAAAGGGCATATTTTTCGTCCAAACTCCGAAAAAGAGCATAGTCTTTGTCTGGAATCCCAAAAGAGCATAGTTTTTGTTCGGACTAGAGTAAAAGGCATAGTTTTCGTCCAGACTTCGGAAAAGGGCATAGTCTTCGTCCAGGCTTTGAAGTAGGGCATAGCCTTCGTCCGGGGCATCGATATACTGTCAATCGTTATTAGTGAAACACCTACCGATATAATAACTTCAAAAGGTCTTGGGAAAGCTTCTAAATCACTCAGGTAAATATTATTAAGATAAAATCTTTAAACTTTTCAAATTTTAAGAAGAGGAGATCTTACAGACGAGTTAAAATCTGGATTGATAACAGAAATTTTATTAATAATATTTAATAAAATGCCTATACAAATTACTATCTGTTACGGTAAGATTGACTTCCAGTAAGCCTATAAATGCTTATTTCTTGCGACGGTGTTCTTCGCGATAATGACTGAATACCCACTTAACTGCAATAGTCTGCAATAGTCATCTAACTTCCATCCTCTTAAACTATATCTGCGTCTAGTAGGTACCTTACTTTTGGCCTCTTCTAGTGCCTTTCTAAATGCTGGGCAGCTGCCGCTACCTGCTCCGTGTTTGGCACCTTCTGTTCCGTAAGCGAAACATCGGGCCTCCTCCTTGCGATCTTTCATACGGTAATTGTAGCTGCCACATCGAAAGCAAAGCTTCGACTGGCCCTCTTTGTTGTAGTTCCAGGCTATGTGCCCGTACTCCAGACACCGGTAGCATCTGATGACTTTAAACCATCTTTTCACTTGGAAGCTTGTAAAGAATATTAACAGCCTCTTCGTTTCTTCTATATATCTAGCATTAGTCTCTCCAGTATTCACCAAAGTTACCTTCTGCCCTCTTTTATTCACTCCTAGCAGCGTCACTGTTCTCATCTGTGGTGAGCAACCAGGGATTCTACTCAATGCGAGTTCAATGTTAGCCTTCTCGGTAATCGGATCCAAATTCCGAATTCCGGGTGTGACCCTTTTTTCTGCTGTTTTAACGAATCCTAGTGGTCTAAGCTATACTGTTAACCAAAGCCTCTCTGCTCCTTACTTCTTTAACTTTAATAAGAAGATCTTCCTTTTTAGTCGTAGTGACTCCTATGACCGTGATCTCGTCCTCTTCCGGCTTGAAATCAGTATTCATCTTCTTTAGGACCTCGGCAAAGCTCTGCCTTTCCGTGACCTTAACAAAAATTTTCTCCTCCTTTTTTCTGGCATTATCACGTTTGCCGCTGTCACTACCATTAATTAATTCTTATCTGGGGGATAAGCTCTTGATTTTCCTGGGTCTTTTTCCTTTCTTAAAAGAGGGTTAGGGGTCTCCTTCGGAGCTTCTGGGCTCCCATTCCGCTTGCCTGTCAGCGTGTTTTTCACGAACCTAGATAGATAGAGCATGTAATTTTCTTTTTTTTCTGATTTGTACATCTTTCGCACCAGATTATCATTGGTTTGTTCTAGGAAGTTTTCCATCTTCTTTCTAGTCCCTTCACGGCTATCCTTAAACTTATGCAAAACGTTCAACGCCACTTTCATACTTTCTTTTATCGGCATTTCTGTTTGTGTGTACGTCATCGTGGCTGCTTCTGCTATATCAATGATCATTTTCTCGAGTTCTTTGAATATGGTGTCCTCCTTTGTCTGCTCCATAGTAAATTCTGATCTTAAGTTCCCGTTCTACTTCAAGATTCATCTTGGTGTTATTACTGAAGAAGCTGGCAGCACTGATGTCACTCGTTCCTCTTTCAGTACTAAGCAGCCTGTTTCGTCCATGGCTGGGCAGGAATATGAAGCCCTACTGTTTTTTTTTTTTTTTTTAACAGAGGTTTTCTCCTCACTTTCTTTCTGGACGCCTTTGTGGCCTCCCCCAGAATCCGTGAGGCCAACACCTGTCACCTGGGCTTTCACCAGGTTAGAACTGGTGGCAAATCCCCTCGGAGAGGTTACCACCTGTTCCATTAGCGTCAACCATTATAAGTTTGTTCGGGAACCTACCTTAGAGTTTCTTACTAGGTGTTTCCCTCGCCGTTTTAGTCCAGGGAAACTATTTTATTTCGTTTCAGCCACCCGCAGGTAAAAGCTCTGACCACCGCAGCGCCTCGGAATCATACACCCGTGGAAAGCTTGTCTCTATCTGCCACCCAGAAGGCACGCGCTCCATTGACTGACTGCCTCAGCCTGGGGGTTGTTATATTATCATTATTATTATTATTATTATTATTATTATTATTATTATTCTTATTATTATTATTATTATTATTATTATTATAATTTTTTATTATTACTAGCGGCCGCTTGTCTCGGCTTCGCCCAAGCCTCACTACATGGAACCCCGTAGTGTGTTGACATATATAGTGAAACCTTTCCAGTTAAAAATTTTACACTTATTTCTGAAGTTTCTTAGGACAAAAATCTTCTTATTTAAAACATGTTTGTTTAGAATGCATACAGTTTATTTGGTCAAGTAAAAAGCTGTAAGAAGTAAAAAAAAAATATAATTATGCTGTAAAGAACCGTGCATTTCTTATGCCATAAAATAATCGTTGGCCTTAAAAGGCCATTGATTTTCAGTTTCTCCTGTTTACTATATGAACAGAGCTATTCTTTAAAGCTGTAAAGATTTAAAACTTACAAAAAACATTTGATTGAAAAATTTTTTTTTCTCTTATCTCACACCTTTATTACCACGGCATCAAAGCCCTGAGGCTTAATCTCTATATTTTTTATCACCACAAAAATATAAATACATATTCTACCTATTTAAAAATCTGGAAGATTCAAGAGATTACTATGAGGGTTATAGTGAAAAGCTGTTCTCTTACTTAATAAATTATTTCGTCACTTTCTTGACGCCTAAAATTGTATTCATAAGATACATTTGAAGTTTTCCTTCCTATTTAACTTCTTGTAATTTTTTGCATAGTTGAGACTCTTGTGAGTCCTGAAGGCTATTTTTTTCAACTTTATTAGGTTGTAATATATTTGTTAGCAAGGTAGTTTGACGTCCGATCATCCTAAAAAGGACCGGTGAGCTTTTTAAGTGAACTCTTTCTAGATTAAAGTTTCCAGCAAACGTGATTGCCTCTATACCTCGGGGTGATCTTCTCTAGCCTTTTATCGCAGCACCACACTGATCGGGAAGAAAACTACAACATTTGAAGCTTTAGAGCTAGTTGTAGAGATCTTTTTCAATGTCTTCTGATGTAACGTCGAAGACGTTGGTGTCTAAAGCACCTTATTTTTTTGCAGACTCAGTTGTTTTGGTGACCTAAGGAGGAGAGGTTGGTTTGTGATGCTTGCCCGTTAGAAACAGTCCTGTTCGCTCACGTTTGTTATTTTTTCTTCATATTCCTGGTTGAATGCTCAAAGTCAAAAGGATAATATAGGATCGTCGGTCACCAGAGTTCCCAGCCTTACGAGAAACAGCTCTGCTCGTAACGTCTGCCAATGAATGACTGACTTAGTTTAATAGTGGACAGCTTAACATAGTCCTTTAGTTGACGAATCACCTTTGGAAATCGTACTAAAAATGTATTTGATGGCAAAGTAATCTAAACTTAGGTGTCTTTTAAAAGAACCGATGAGGTTAATGGTTAAGTAGGGAACGTAAACACTTATAATGGCCCTGAAATGGGCCAGTGGTGAAGCTTGCAGCTATTCCTTATTTTAATTCTTGATGCTAGAGAGCTATCTTCAGGTAGCTTGACTCTTATCCCTTGAGTCTCTGTGTATGAAGATGGTACAGGAGGGATGTACACCGCTGACCAAAGAATATTTCGTCTTCAGGTCGTTCCCCGGATAACCAACCGTTCATCGTTAGACAGGAAAGTGGGCTTGAAGAAAATCTTCTCTGTAGGTATGCCGTTGTGACAATCACTAAGAAGGAGGCCGTTGTAGCTACCCGTGTTCTTCAGGGCTGTCTTCTCTGGCTCACATTTAAAGTAGAAAATTTTCTGTCGGCACCAGGTCTGATGGTTGAACGGACACAAAGCTCTGAAGTTCTGGAGCAGGTTGTGCTCTGACTAGAATTGTTTTCTGGTATTCTAATAGAGGCGTTGACGTTCCAAACGCCTGTTTTTCCGTGGCACTCGTTTGTTTTGGGGATTCGGGGTTAAAACCGATTTATTTCGCTTGTTTATAAAAGAAGAGTGTCATCAATAGCCGGGATGCCCAGCTGCACGACAGAATCCTCTGTTCTTGGTGTAGTGGAGTACCTGTCTACTCGATGGGGCATCTTATAACCACTCTTAACTATCTTTGATTGCGGATGGCTTCAATTTTACCTCAACGCCACCTAGTGGATCCTACTGAACTAAAGCGCAAAGCTAGCTCATTTTAGCAAAACTTTGAGCTTATTCATCGCTAAAGTTATCAACTTCTTCAAGAAAAAACTGTGTGAAAACCGTTTCGAAATGATCAAGATCAGTGTGCAAAATTAAAAAAAAATTGTTTTAGTCGTTTTTGCGGTTAGTGATAACAACGGTTTTAGTGACCTTGCTTTATATGTTAGTAAGATTATGATTATTATCATTGTTATTATTATTATTATTATCATCATAATTGTCATTTTTATCTTTATTGTTATTATTATTGTTATTATTATTATTGTTATTATTATTAGTGTTATTATTATTAGTGTTATTATTATAAAAGTGCTGTAAAGATAACATTTTGGCGTTGATTCGCTTTTTTTTAAAAAACACTAAAGTTGAGTTTTGGAAGCTTTGCTTTCTCAGTGATAATGTTAGAATAAATTATGAGAATGTCAGATTATTAGGATTGAGATGTGTTAATGATGAATGTTAGGTAATGAATTCGGTGGGATCATAGGAGAAAAAAAAATCGATTATTGCTGGATCACGATGCTTAGGTTAAATTTATTTCAAGTTCATTCATAGTGGGGGCAAACATTACTACTATAGTCCGATGGCCTTTATCATCTTGGAAATAATAAACGAGGCAAGCACAGAAATTTTTTTTTAATTTGATTTGAAGGAGACAAAATTTCTATTGTTTAGAAGTTTTATATCGTTCATACCCTTTATCTCCTAACGGGAGTTGCTTCAAGAGGGTAAAGTAAATAATTCGAGCTGTATCGAGCAAGGATTATTCTTGTTCGCGAACTTCGGTTTGATCCCATTTGGAATGTTCTATGAACTTTCTAACATCGTGACACTGAAGGCTGTTGTTGAGTTTCTAAGAGTTACCTTGAAGGCTCACGTTGCTCGGTGTTTAACGTGTAGCTCGCATGCCAGAGAATAAGTTTAGTCACTGGTCGCTCGAGAGTTGCAAGGGCTAAGCGAAGTTTAACAACGCGGACCAAACCATCTCTGCCAGGAAACACCTCCACATGTAAAACAGCGAGAAACGATACAACGAACAGATTGCCTACCTCGAAGCACACAAAACTTTTGTCTCAATGTAGTAAGAGTAAGTTGCGTACCTTCATAAAGCGCGAGAAAATGATATTCACATATTATAAGGTTAACAAAGTGATCATTCGTTTGCAAGATGATGGGATGCTTGCTGAGGTCAGTGAGACACGATCGACTCAATTTACGCCCTACTCAAAGTAATGTATTAATTAATACCAGTTTGAGTGGAAGAGGAGGATTATTTCGAAGTAGAGTGACGACAGTATCGCTTTTTCAGTTTGTTAGGTCTAGAGTATTCTCGAGGATCTCATATTCTGGTTTAAAATACAACATTTGATGATACTTAATGAGAATAAACTTAGCATTTTCCAGCTTATCACAACTTAAAACAAGGCTTTCGGTCTCGAGAAGACTACGAGTTCACAATCGAGAAAGACGAGGATTAAAAACTATTGTGTGCTTTGACGATCGCCGATAAAACATGAGACGATGAACTTTAAAACGAAACTCTAAAATGAACTTAGGAGGATAAAAGTTCCAACGTGGGATGGAGATAGACTTGGGGCGAGGTACTTCCTCCGTTTCCCAAAATCTTCGTACTAACTGATTGAACTCAACATCCGATGTACAACGTTGCGAGCTAACAGTCAAATTAGCAGAATGTTTCGCTACAGAACCAGATAAGAGCCATCCCAGAGAAGTAGCGATGGCGATGGGATCGTTAACGCGACCCTTACGAACACCGTTTTTTAAAATAATTGCATGAATGTCAGCTCCTAAAAGTAGGTTAATTTTATCCGAACTTGTGAATTTAAGATCAGCTAGGTCTAAGCCAATTAAATGGCGAAAATTGCAATTGATCTTAATACTATCTACCCTAAACTCAATCGAAGAGTCTAATCGAGATTGCATTTTGAAGTAGACCTTACTTTTAAGAGAATCAACGGAAACTCCATCAGTCCCATTGAGCTTCAAGTTACTTTTTTGCTTTTGAAGGTTTAATAAGTCACACAACGAACGAGAGATTATCGAAACCTACGAAACTTGGTTGATCAGAGCTCTAGCTAGCAGTCTAACACCAGTAGGTCCAATGACGTAAGCTCTAGCAGTAGCTAGCAAAACTCCAAAACCTTTAGAGCGAAGAGTGTGAGTTTGGTGAGTGGACTCTCCATCACTGGTAGACTTACAATCCTTAACATCAGCACAATTATGAGAAAAATCCGATGAGTCCATCTTTAGTTTGAAAAGATCACTGTGTAATAATGAGTAATGCTTCTTGCTACACATAATGCAGGATCGATCAGACTTACAATCTTTAGCCAAGTGGTGACCAAAACAATTCAAACATAAACGAGATTTGAAAATCAGATCTCTCTTTTCATTCCACGGCTTGGACTTAAAAGAAAGGCACTGATAAAAGGGATGATTACTATGACAATCAGGACAAGATGACAATTTTGCTTCAGTAACGTAAGAAGATCCCTTTAAACTATCCTCTTTAGAGGCACAGGCCTGAGCCTTAAGATTGAATGACTCTAATGTGATGATTTCTGACTTAATAAAATCTCTTACTTGGTTTAGAGTGGGTGCGGCAGTAGAATTACCTAAGGATCGTTGCCAATTTCGTTTCGTGTAATTATCAAGTCTATCAACTGTCCAGGCGATGTAAAAATCAGTGGAGCCGTAGTCTCTACCTAAAGTAACTAACGAATCAATTAAGCTAACGATCTCTTTTTGTATGCGCTTCAATTCAGCACAAGAATCGAGTTTCATAGGTTTACAAGAGAGGATTATCAAAGTATAAGAGTGAACAAGACGACGCTGACTATCAAAAGTGTTAACCAAAGTATCCCAAGCATTCTGATATTGCTGCTCACTGACAGCAATACCTTGAATTAAACTAAGCGCTTCTCCAGACAGATGCACTTTCAAGTGGTGAAATTTAATGCTCGCTGGAACATCTCCTCTTCGATGAAGTAAAGCCCTAAACAGATAACGAAAGTGTTCCTATTCAGAGTTATTTCCAGAAAACTGAGGCGATTCCCTTTTTGGGAAGCGAAAAATTTGCTCCAGCAGCCGGAATAGGAGCTGAAGGAGCTAAGGGGGAGGAAGGTTAGGATCTGGTGGAAACGATCCAATGAATTCTTAAAAGTCTCCCATTACGTTAAAATAAGCATCGATAGAGAGATCATACAACTCTGAAGTGAAATACTTGTGGGTTTCGTCTAATTCATCTTATTTGAGAATTTCCGAATGAGCTAACTTTGAGTTAGAAAGATGAAATTCCACTGCTTCCAAATACGAACGAGCTTTCCCTTTTGTCATATAAGCTTTACCGAGCTTCTTGAAAGTATCGAAAGAATTAACAATTCTCTTGTGGCGTTTAAGCTGCTCATTGTAGAGAGCCTTCATGTTTTCTGACTATAATATAACTAATCGGTCTCAACTAAAATTATTAAGAGCTTGACTCAGGAGCCAGGGCTAGATTAGAGAGAATTGAACCAAGATTCAAACTAGGCTACACAACTATAGGGAAATAAATCATATAGACGATAAACTACAAGAAAATTAAATATCTATCCTGTTTCAACATACATGAGGCCGTGATAAATATTCCCTGACAGAGATGATCGGTTTCACTTAGTAAAGCATCCACAACTTAATCTAAAATCAAATGAAGTACTTTACAACAGTGCTAGATTATTTTAACTCGAGATGCAATGATCGCAACAGTATGCAAACTAAAGTGATACATTCAACTGTCATAACTGGATGTCCTCTAACTCGGTAGACGACTGACAACTCATCCAGTGTGATGACAAGCAAACTCGAGCGTCCGTCAACAGGCGAGACCCTTCGAGGTGGCGACAATCGAAGACACAGCTTACGATAGCTTGGTACAAAGGTGGCTATTGCGACTGTAAATGCGATGATTGCAGTGACTATTAACGCAAGCGATGACAGTAGTTACGTACTAAAATTTACAAATCGAACGTATATTAGTAAATAATAGTAATCTAATAGGAGAAACACAGTCTCCACTGGTGAGTTCACGTCTGCAAGCTTGATACAATCTCATTCAAAGACAAAGGTCACGCAACGCTATACTATAATACAACATTTACTGGTACCATTACATAGAGCGGTGCAAGTAAGAGAGAGGTAACGAGTGCTTAAGATATACCATACGCCTGTATATCTTTTGCAAATCAATTCTTACGTGTACTCCTTACCGGGATACAAAAAACAAAACTAATACGTATACCTATACGTATGCTTAACACAAAGCAAGCGAGCGAAAGCAAAACAACAACACGAGGCACCCAGCACGCACCGATCTACTATAATAGAGCTAGAAAGAGAGAGACGAGTTTCAGAGGTCAAAGCTAGCCGAAGTACGTGCTTTGAAGCCAACTCAAAATGGCTGCCACACTACGCGCAACTAAGTAAAAAGACGAAAAAAGCCGTTGAAC
Source organism: Copidosoma floridanum (assembly GCF_036245765.1). NCBI lineage: Eukaryota > Metazoa > Arthropoda > Insecta > Hymenoptera > Encyrtidae > Copidosoma > Copidosoma floridanum. The sequence goes on along the minus strand of NW_028321917.1, from coordinate 890,109 downwards.
TAAGGCGACTTGCCCCACTCCACCACTACAAATCCAGCTCAAAAGACTAACGTTAAAGATAGACGTTAGTAAATGGACTGTATAATTTAAATTTTTAATTACGGCCGGATAAGTAGCAAGGGAGAGAGGGAAGATAAGAAAATTTGTAACAATGACCAAGTCGTATCTCACTTTATTAAAACACTGAACACCAAGTTTAACGAAAACTAATTTATTTAATATTAATTAACTCCTCTTTACACTTCAAAAAAAAAAAAAAAAGAAAATATGAAATGCTTAGAATTTATAAAAAGTTATCAAAGGGAAACTAAAGCGACTCATAGCGATGCGTACAGCTTAGCGAGCAGACGTGAACTGGCTCTCAGAGCGCAACAGCCCAGAAAAAGTCTTACATGGGCACGCGCACATACATTCATACAAGTTCACACATATCATCTTATTCTCTCGTATTCGCAAGCAGTAGTCAGCGGACTACTTTACATAAGCTTACGATCGCGAATGTACTCGAATACCCAACAGAACCATTGATGAGATACTAAGTGGATCAGAAAGATTAAGTTGAGGGTTGACGTGGAAATGGTGGAATTTGAAAGTAATGTATATGTTTTCAAAAAGGAGGAAAGGTCCTGGTAGTGGGCAAATGGAAACACAAATTATAACTCTTCTATGCTCAACTTTTTAGATATAAGTGTGTATTTGTTGCCGGTAAGTTAAAACATATTATAGTATTTCGTTAGGCATTTTGTGGAATAATATTCTTATTTTTCTTTGTTTAGTGATTTTGTTGTTTTTTTTTAATTTTTGTTTTTATTTTTTTTGGTGTTGTTTATTTTGTTTCATGTGATTGTTGTTTTGGTTGTTTTTTTGTGTTTTACCTGTTGTTTTTTACTATGTTTTTTTGTGTGTTTTGCGTGTTTTTTTCTTTGTATTTTTCGTTCTCTTTTTTTGTTTGTTTTTTTTCCTTTTCTTTTTTTTTTTTTTTAACACGTTACCACGACAACTCTTAGGCTACGTCACTAGGACTACAGTTGTCTCCACCTATGTGTGGGAGTATATTGCCGCACCTATTTTCCAACCCTTTTACTGATGTTATACCTAATCTATGGGCACAGTGCAAGTATCTCTGGTAAAACACCTTGCCAGTTAAGCTGACACTCAAACGGTGCATCAAGTTTACTAGCCACAATGTAGCCTTTTCCCAGAAAGGATTCCATATTTCAAGATATCCACTCCTCGCCAGTTAAGATGGCGTTCTCTGCCAAAGCATCGGATTCAGGCTAATTAGCATCCCCAGAGAAGCACCATGTTTCAGGGACCACTCATCGCCGGTAAGGCTGGTGATCCCTGTCTGGCGCATCGGATCCGCTAATCTCTACCTATAGCCCTAACACTATTTCGCATTTACCCATGTCCAAAGACCTGTGGGGCATAGAAAAAACTCTGGAATTACTCTGAAGGAAAATTCCACGGAAAAACCCGCCCCGAAGCAGCCGGGGTTACATAGGAACTTTTCCCAATAAAAACAGTTTTAGAAAAAATTTGCATTCTCCGGGAATCGAACCCACGACTCCTAGAATAGCGTCGTATCAGTAACAAGCACGCTTACCACTGAGCCAACGCCACTCCTGTCTTTTTGTTTATTTATTATGTCCTTTTTTTGTGAGATGACTTTTTCTTTGTTTATTTTGTGTGTGCGCGCGTATGTGTGTATGAATGTGGTTGTGGTTTCTTTATTTTTTGTTTTTTTTATTAATTGTTAATATGATTACATTTTATTACATTTCTTGTTAAGTAGCAAAAAAAAGGAATCATACATCTTAAATCATCTAAAGCATCTTTTCCGTAGGAGCGATAATTATGGCGCTGAGTTCTGGAAGCCCCCCACAACTCCAACATGCATTTTGGTTCAGTAGTTTTTTTACGTGTTTCACGTTAGTACATTCAAAGATACACGTTGCTCGAATATCTTTCAGCCTGTAGTTAATATACTGGTGATAACGCTGGGTGCCTAATCTTCATACCGGCAACTCATCACCACATTCCTGGCACGCCCCGTAGTTGGAGCAGTTGGTGAGGCTGTTCCGTCCGAAAAAGTTTATCTTTTTAAGGAGTCCTGAGTATTGTACTTCACGGGGTTCTACTGCTGATTCCTACAGGTAGCAAAGATCGTAAGCAATGTTACAAGCGTGATCGGATACTGTGGCACTTTACAATCCAAAACTTGACAATTCTGGCCCCATTGCATTGCCTTGTCTAATGCAAGGCTTCCTGGTCTTTTGGATTGTTTTATGGAAAAGCTCATGTTTCTACAATATCTCGTTCACTAAAAAATGTATTTATTCCTCTGCTTGTTAGTTTTTTTCTTAAATTTTGTTAGCAGTGGAGAGGTCCAAAATATTAACATTGTTACTTCTATAAGCACGAAAACTTCTGGGGTTAGACTCTCTTGTTGGTGTGCGATCGAGGCCATCTTACTTACACGGTAAATATTCCAGGCAAGGGAGAAAAAAGTATTATTAGTTTGAGAGGCTCAAGAAATGAGAAAAATGTGCTGTGCCTGTGTTTAAATACCGTTTGTGATTCCCTTGTTTGAATATTACACGAAAGAAGCAGGCGTGACTAGATATTCTTTCTTTACCTCAATTTAAACTGTACAAAAACAATCATCTTTAAATCAGGAAAATTTGAAATCAATAGCTTGTCTGCTGGACAATCTGATGAGATAATAAGGGTATTGGGTGTGCTTCTGACCACTCCAATTTTTTTGGGATGTTTTTTGTGAATTTTAAGATCTTGGGTGCCTAATAGCGAAAGCTGTTGATACTATCGTTAACGAGTCATTAAATTGTACTTGCAAACGTTTGTATAGTGCACCGCCTTTGTTTCATTTGCTTCTATAACTCTAACTTGATTTCTATCACTATATATAAATCCTATGTTGTGAACTACTCATAGAGGGGGGATGTTAGAGACATTGTAAAGGACCCCGCACCAACCCAATGGGATAGTAGTTCCCAATGAAATGGTCTGAAATTTTAATATGTTACAGTTTATGCCTTTCTGAAAAAAAGTTACCATAGGTGCAAGATCCAAAAATGGACAGTTTTAAAGAAAATAATTATTCAAGTCACTGATTTTAAAAAAAGTTAGTTAAACAGGCGGTGCAGTTCAGTACAGCCAATAAATATAAAGCTCGTTTGATGTACAGAGATATGATCGGAAAGAGTTATGTCGAGTGTATCTACCATTCTTGACTATCAGTGGGGGTGGTACAAGATTATTCTAGTTTAGTCAGTAGTAGCGTAGCTCATTGGCATTATTATCTTATCTGGTGGATCTATGTCTAGGTAATAAAAAAAAACCTCTAGTATGAGTAAGTACTTATCGTAACTAACCGATAAACAATTGGCTTTGTAATTTTTTAACTATTGATAGCCGAAAAAATACGAAATCAATTTTCTTAATACAAGTTGTCACAATTATTCTCATTTAAATAGATAAGCTAACCCTACTTTACAACTTTATGTCGATTATTTACCAACATTATAATTAGCTGAATCTATGCTGTAATAAATCATTATTAATCATTAATCATTTGCTGATAAAAAATAGATTTTACATTTAACGTCCTTTAACTTTTGTATTTCCACTATTGCTTACAGGTACAGTTTACTCGTCCAGTTTCCAAAACTATTTGTGGATCCTGCGTTATCCTAAACCATTTCCTGTGGCAATGATTGCTGATTCCCAGATGCAAGATCAAGTTTTTCTAAGACAAATCACTATCTTTTGCGACACATTATACTTTTGTCCTTACAAATTTTCTTTTAAAAAATAATGAAAACATGTTATTTTTAAAATATAAGACCATTGTTAAAATAGTATTACAACTATTGTGACTTAATAAATAATAATGTGATGATACTTTGTGTCAAATCCTGAAACCCATTAATTAATTTAAATTTATTTTAGTAGCTCATGATTCAATTCTGTTTTTTAACTGTCATACTTATGTAAGCATGTCAATTGTGTAAAACATTATGATTCAGTAAGTCTAAGTATCAGCTATATTTCACCTGCTAGTCGAGATTCGGTTGACCACTCAGTCTTGATTTCCAAATGTGATACGCAGTATACGACTTTTTGAAAAGATTGCAGACCCAAAGTTTATGCACACATCACTGATTTCAATGTGGGAATTTTATTGCGGTATAAGTAACACAAGATCGACCAACGATATCCCCAAGTTTTTCAGGTGTTACTTCACAAAATGCCCGTCATCACTGTTTACTGCACGGAGATCTTTAATAACGTGCTTCTTTGGGAGACACACTGTCAAACAAGATTTTTCGCAGTGCCCAGCTGATATGTTTCATGAGCTTCACTCAAGGCCCATCGTCAAAGTTTCCAGGGCACAGATTTTTGATACCTCGTTACTTTGCGATAAACACCGTAACAAGATCGATTCGTGATTTAAAGTCAAAGTTTCTTGCGCGGGGATCTTTGAGATAGTGTATTTTTTAGCAAGAAACGTTGTCTCATATGATTGTCAGCAGTTTCAGCTGACATCTTCGATAAGCTTTACTCGAGGCTCATTGTCAAATTTTCCTGTAGTTAAATTGTTTTATTTGTAATTAAAATAAATATAAAGAAACATTTAAAATGTCTGATACTGCAAGAAAATTTTTAGAAAAACTTTAAAATTTTATGAGTTGAACTATATTAAAAAAGTTTCTCGAACGTCATTTTTTATAGTTGAATTTTAACGCACAAGTATTATGTATAAACATTGTGATAATCATAATAGTGCTCAAAATAATATACAACTTATTTTACTAAGAAAAACCATTTTTTATACATGTATCTTCTTTTAAAATTAAACTATCGGGACACTCTTTTGCGATAAACCCTGTCAAATAAAACCAGATACAATTTGACTTTCAGCAGTACCTAGCTCACACCCCTGTAAGTTTGACTCGTGGTTTAAAGTTAAAGTTTTTCGTGCGGAGACAGCTTTTAGTGCCTTAAAACTTGTGGGAATTAGCACGGAAATTTTTTTTTTGGCTACGAAAAATAATTATATTATCATTAGGTACAATTTTACTGTGTTTTTAACCTGTAAAAAAAACAAATGATAAAGTTTGAAGTCCGAGGCTCAGCATCGTGTTCAATAATATATTTTTTACTATTGAATGAATACAATTATTTTCCGAATATACTGTATCGATTAACTTTAGAGATAACATCATACAGTTCTGTATAAGTCCAGAAATTTAGCGAGACAATATGCCAGTCATGAAGCCAAAAACTAAGCCATACTTTTAGCCATACATTGAGTCGTAAATTCAGCCACACATTGAGCCATACTTTGAGCCATACGTTTAGCCACACATCGTGCCGTACTTTGAGCACGATGGATAACAACTAAATAATGCGCTATTTCTCAACGGTTATTACAACCAAATAGTTGCTCATAACTTTATTGCGGAAAGTGTGGGAATTTTTTCCCCAAGAAAATAACGCTCTGTTGATAGAACTTTTTGTATGATTCTATAAATAAATGTATGTTGACTTGGAGTGCACTTCGGACTTCATACTTTGTCATTTATTTTTTTTTATATTTATACCTTGTAACTGCCGAACGACAGCTTAAAGAAGTCATCTTATTTTAAAAGTTAATAACTTCAATCACTGATAATCGCCCTGAAAACTCTTAAATAGTGTTTGAGGTGTGTGGAGGGGGTGAAAAGTCAAATGGTCATTTTGTATATGTACACATGTCTTCTCTCACGTGGCAGTACAGTACCAATTAGTGAGGTGCAATCTGTCCACCAGCCTATGTCGCGAGCAGTGGACCAAGTTGAAACTTAAACTAAACTTTAATCTAAATGTAAGGTTTTTAATTTTTTTGTTCCATTTACACAGTTCTTATATATATCTTTTCATATTTTCATGTCGTTATATTTTTTTTTTTTTAAGCTTTACATGTCCTGATCTTCTTAATTTACTATACATACCACGACTTATTTTTTTACTTATTGTTAATTATTATGATTTCAAGCTACCTGCAACCATCTATGTACTTATATGGATAAAAGTATGGCACGAAGTATGGCTTAATGTATGGCTAAAAGTATGGCTTAAAGTATGGCTCAAACTATGGCTATGAAAGTATGTCTAAAAGTATGACTAACAGTACTGCTCCAAGTATGGCACGATGTATGGCTAAATGTATGGCTTAAAGTATAGCTAAAAGTATTGCTAAAAGTATGGCTAAAAGTACGGCTCAAACTATGGCTATAAAAGTATGAATAAAAGAGTAGCTCCAGGCACTTTAAAATGTGTATTGAAAATGTGAAACGATTTTCTAACTTGGTACGTGAATGATCAGAGTTGGTCACATAAGTATACCCATATGTACATGGGTGATTCCGACGTAACTGACTTAGACGATGCCTAGAAACATATAGGTACTCATACATAATAAAAATGCCGTGATAAAATGGTCCGCATTTGTGTTAATGATGACGCTTTTCCTCCTTGAATGATTAAAGCCAGAATTAAAAGCCGTTTTCAACCTGTGTCGCCTGTTAATTGTCTTACTTTTTAGCCCTCACACTGCAAACACTGCGATTGGATATTTTAACTGTAGGTACATGTTAAAACTTGGGGATTTGTTAATCTTTGGATCCAATTAAAAAGTAGTGTTTCGATTATTACTTCTCAAAAACAAAAGGTTCATGGCAATACATGTAATTCGGTTGTTAAGCTGTAGTATTTAAAAATTAATTTGCAGTGCTCGTTTTGCTAAGAGACTAGCTTAAAGTACTGCTAATGCTATGGCTTAAGGTATGGATCAAAATATGGCTTAATGAATGGCTGAATTTATGACTCAATGTCTGGCTGAAAGTCTGCCTCAAAGTTTGGCTGAATGTATCGGTAAAAGTATGAGTTAATGTACGGCTTAAAGTATGGTTCAAACTATGGCTATACGCTAGGTGACTACCGCTGACAACGCCATCAGTTGACAAGATGTTTGAATCGTTAGGTGATAGAAGCGAGCGACACATACCAAATATGCTTTTTTTTCATTTTTGTTGACGATCACGATGCATGCATATGGTGGCAGTAAATAAATTAGCGTTCCAAAAATGTAAAACCAAGGTACATTATAAATAAAGCTTTTCTGAGGCTTTTGTAGCATTGATTGAAAACTGCTTAAACCAAGTGAGTTGAATACATGAGTGAGTATACTTATATATAGGAGAGTCGATAGAGTAGGGATTCTCTACTAGGAGGCTGGCTTCAATATCCAAAACATTAACTGCAAATTAATTTTCAACAACCAGCAAAATGAGTGAAACCAGTGAATCTAATCGTTGTTGTTATGTAGTTAACTGTCTTAACACAGAGACTAAAGTCATGAGTTTATGTTAAATCAATTTCTGACAGCATAAAGAATAGATAACATCCCTAAACATTTTTTAAACTAATTTTTTTTTTAAACCTATATAAACATTACCTCTATCTTAACATCATAATAATTCGTATTAGTTTTATAGATCATAGCACCTGGAGTTTCTCTTCAAACACGGTATCTCTCGATTCTATTACCTAACTATTTAAATAAGAATCCACGAAGTGGTGTTACTGCTCTGTGCCAGAGATAGTCACCTAGCGTATAAAAGTACGCCTAAGAGTATGGCTTAAAGGATGGCTCAAAGTAGGACTAAATGTATGGCTTAAAGTATGAATTAAAGTGTAGCACAAAGTATAGCTCAATGTGTGGCTGAATTTACAGCTAAATTTATGGTTAAATGTACGGAGAAAAGTATGGTTAAATGTCTAGCTACATGACTGGCATACTGTCTGGCTAAAAGTCTGGACTTATACAGTTAGTATACAGAACTGTATGATATTTTCTCTAAACTTGATCGAAACAGTGCATTCGAAAAATAATTATGTTTATTCATAGAAAGTTCTCTCAGTTCAAAGTGATTAATAAAACAAATACTCTAAATACAGGTGCTTCTCAACCCAAGGACCAGATACTGGACGAGATATTGGCCAAACAAGATGCGTTGATACAAGGGCAGGAAAATATTAGTAAGAATCTAGCAGAGATGCAGGAACGGCTGGATAAAGTGGAAAAAAGATTCGCTGCGGAAAGGCTGACAGCCAAAGAACAGCTGAGGTTCTGGGAGTTACAGGACAAGGCCGTGGCAACTACGGGGGCGTGCTCAAATACGCAGCACTTCTTGGCCAACGGTGAGAAGTAGGTAAAAAATATAATCTTTAACTCTACTGCTTTACAGACACCTTCTAGCCCTCGGCAAAATTTAATATCTACAGCAAATTCCATGTGTGAAAAATCTAGATGCGATACCTTGATAAAGTATGATTGTCAATTGACTTCTAAAACTAAATTTAAATTATTTTTTGATTTTTTCATGTCAAAATTACGGTCTAAAGACTTTTTATATGTAGTGGATTCGACCGTTAAATCTAACAGCTTTACTGATGATGAGCCCGTTTCAGAAAGTAAGTTTGAGGTTATAGAAACATACTTAGCAATCGTATCGACGCAGAATATCACTCTAAGACCAGTCATATTAAAGATCCGGTTGAACTGTTAAACAAAATTAAAGGAATCAAACGATGTGAATCGAATATATCCTTTAATTTTATTCGTAAAAAAATCAAGAAGATGCACTATGACCCACGAAAAGAATCAGATACTCGTTTTGGAGATTGATTTGAAGAACTAGTCAGATCTTATGAAAATTTGAGTTGTGCTAGCTCGTTGACAGATGAGGAAAAATATGATGCGTTCGTAAATGCTATTGTCTTGTCGGTACCAGAAGTGAGTACTTTCGAATTTTTCGCAAATAAAGACAGAAAAATTACCTATGATGAATTGGAATCATTTGTTACAAATACTGAGATTAGAAAAGCTGCAGCCCACCCGACTCAATCGACAGGAGCCTTCCAGGCGCAAGGTCAGCCCACTGAAGTGTGCCAGGAGAGGTGCTACGAGTGCCATGCGTATGGTTACTTGGATTGAAGTTGTCCGAGAAGAGGTAAGGGTGAGAAGCTGTGCTACAGGTGTGGCCAGTTTGTCACTGATCATACGGCTGGAAATTTTCCGTACTACATACGCGATTAAAGATCCGGTCACGGGAGATGCAGCAACTCAGGATGAGACAAACAGACTGGCGGTAAGTAAAACAATTACAATAGCGAAAATAATAATGAGAATTCTAATCAGTGCAAGAGAAAGTATCCAGATACGAATAATAAAAATGACGTGAACCAACAGTCAGAGAGTGGACGCAAAATTCTCAATTCAGACAATAAACCGCACAATAAAATCAACTACAACAACAATAATAGTAATACTAAGAAAAACAATCAGAACAGGAATAATCAAAATAAAAGTGAGACAGCTTACATACTGACAGTAACAACTACTCTATTTTCAAGTCACATACTGCCTATCATGTTTGGAAAACAAGACTGAGTGGCTCACGGCACCCTGACTAGCAGGTGAAATATAGCTGATACTCAGAGTTACTGAATCATACTTGAAATAAATTAAAATTAAATGATGAGTTTAAAGATTGACATAATATATCATCACATTATTATTTATTAAGTCACGATAGTTGTAATACTAATAAATCTTAATAATGTACTTATAGTTTAAAAATATTGTGTTTTTATTATTTTTTAGAAGAAAAGTTGTAAGGACAAAAGTATTATGTGTCGCAAGAAATGGTGATTTTTCTTAGAAAAACTTGATCTTGCATCTGGGAATCAGCAATCATTCCCACAGGAAATGGTTTAGGATAACACAGTATCTACAAATAGTAGGTTTTGAAAACTGGACGAGAAAGTGGTAATGGAATCGAGATCCAAGCTCACTGTACCTGTAAGCAATAGCAGAAATAAAATAGTTAGAGGACTCTACATGTAAAATCTATTCTTTGTCAGAAAATGATTAGTTATTAATAATTATTAACTACAGCATAGATTCAGCTAATAATAATGTTAGCAAATAATCGACAAGAAGTTGTAAAGTAGGGTCAGCTTATCTATTTGAATAAGAATAATTGTAACAACTTGTATTAAGAAAATTGATTTAGTATTTTTTAACTAGAATAATTTATACCGTGCCCATTGATAGTCAATCGGTGACTTGAATGATTATTTTCTTTAAAACTGTCCATTTTCGGATCTTGTGCCTATGGTAACTTTTTTTCAGAAAGGCATAAACTGTAACATATTAAAATATCAGACCATTTCATTGGGAACTACAATTCCATTGGGTTGGTGCGGGGTTTTTTGCTCAGTCCTCTTGGCTGTGGGGTTTACATTATACTCTGGCGTAAGCGTCGGGCCATTGAAATCGCAGTGAAAGTCAGAGTCAATACAAGTGACAGGTGTACAACTGATGCTGGTTTGGTCGACCTTTGTTGTTATATTCTCGAAGGCTCTTTCAGTTAATACTAAATAACACGTAATGAAAATTGATAAAGATAGCGTTATGGCTAATAAGAGCATTGCACTTCAATAGTTTGATATTGCTTATTTTTACGAGCGGGAATATTCATTGTAATATAACTGTATTATCGATTATCGAAAATGGAAGTAGACTGCACTTATGTAAAGATTGAGTTTTTATTGCGTCAACTGAGATTTGAACATCTTGTCAAGAAATGATGTTCATGAAATAACTGAGCTACTTGATTAGTCTTACTTAAAATATAAACTTGTTTTATTGCATTAAGTTGGTAATTTTTTCTATAAGATTTTTGAAAATGATTAAATTGTGGTAGGTTCCTAATAGTAATAGGGCATTTTTCGGGTTTACAAATGGCTTATTGTTTGGTACTATACATATTATACTATACGTACTATACATATACTTTTTTCTGTTATAATTAATGAATAGAGCTATTTGTTAAAACTATAAATATTAACAACTGACAAATAATACGTGAATGAAAAAACTGTTTTATTCAATCTTGCAACTTTGTTTCCGAAGCAATAAAGTCCTGGAGCTTAATCTTTTTATTTTTCATAGTCACAATCAGTAAAAATATTCATTATTCTACCAATTTGAAAATCTAGAAGATTTAAGTAATTACTGTTGGAGTTATACTAAAAATCTAATCTCTTGCGTAATGGATTATTTATTTCTCAATTTAGATGCAGCTGTTTCAATCTCAACTGAACAACTCTGCTCGTGACGTCTACCAGTGAATGATTTGGTTTAATAGTAAGTGGCTTTACATAGTCTTTTAGTCGTCAAATCGTTTCCAGAAATAGTAGTAAAAATGTGTTTATTGGCAAGGTAGTTGAACTTTAGATATCCCTTAAAATGACCAATGAGATTGATGGTTAAATAAGAAGCGTTAATACTTGTAATGAACTTGAAAAGGACCGGTTGTGATACTTGCAGCCATTCTTTATGATTATTTTTGATGATGGAGAGCTGGCTGCAGATAGCTTGACTCTTACCTTCTGGGTCTCTGCGTATAAAGACCATAGTGGATAAAGATACGCTGCTGGCCAAAGAATATCTGGTCCTCGAGTCATTCCCCGGATAACCAACCGCTCATCGTTAGTCAGGAAAATGAACCTGAAGAATACCTTCTCTGTAGGTATGCTGAGCACAACCTCCTGTTTACTAGACAAATGCTCTACCACTTGAGCTATCGAGGAGCTGTGATGATTTAGATGTATCAACATTCACTTGTATACTATTGGTCGTATGAATTTATAATTTACTGTTAAGCATTAGAGTCACATTACTACTTTATTGAGCTTAGGTGAAAGACAGCTCTAAAAATTAAGAGTGAAAAAGCTTATCTAAACTTACAGTGCGAGTAAATGTACAGCTCCTCGGAGGATATTTTTCTCATTCTTATTTATTTCTTAAGAAAATTTTCTTGAAAAAGAAACTATGTGGTTTAGTATTATGAGTCTTAAATATATTGGATATTGCAAAAACGGCATGTATGGAGAATATAGTGCTTGTATTGAAAGTGCCACCATCTATGCATATGCGTTTCTTGATACAATGATTTAAATGTATCAACATTCGCTTGTTTACTATTGATCATATGAATTTCTAATTATTATTTTTGTTTGTGCAGTGTGTTTTTGTAACCCAGCAATAGCTTTTGAAACTCAATATTTCCTTATTTTAAGGTTCTAGCGATGCTGACTGTTGATATATTTGTTTCTATTAATATTTCGTTTAAGTTAATAAGTGACTTATTTAGTACCGTTGTTATGTTTGTTATGCTTTCTCTACCTTTACCACTTATGGGCAAAACTATGTGAAAATTTGTGTATTGTTTAATTAATGTAGGTGTGCTGATAAGTAAATTTCCCAAGCAGTGTAATTTGTTTATTGTACGGATATCTCGCGCTCCATCATCTAATAGTTGACCAAGGTCGTTGGTAAAGTAAATGTTACTGTCTTTTCTCATATAGATCTTTTCTCTAGAAAAACTTATTTAATTTTTATACGCGATTTGGGTGGGTGGTCTATTCTGTGTATTATTTTTTTCGTGCTTTACTATATAGGATGCTTTTTATAAGAGTAGGGTATGAAAAAAATTTTCTTTGCCGTTATGAGGGTCGCGTTTTTTACTTTTATTAGTATTTTGATGGGTGGTTGACAAGCTTCCTTCGGTTTGCCGTTCTTTTACAGAAGAGACGGCCTACTCTTGCATGGTGTTCTCGAAAATAAATATGTTAGGTGTATGGTCTTTATTTTTATTGTTTTTGAGTTTTCGTTTTTTGGGAACTAAGGCTAACAGGGCATCTTCGTAGCGGGAGCTGATATTTTTTCCTGCTCTTTGGCGTGTCATCATGGCGTATTGTTGCATTTTTTCTGCTATTGTGTTTAGCAGGTGCTGCGGCTCTTCGTCTGTGCAGGTACGCAAAAGTATGTTGACGTTTATTGGATTTCTAGATAAGTCTCCGTAAACGTTTTAAAAGCTTTGTTTTTATATCACATCGAATTGAAATCAGTGAGTTTAAGTCACCAGCATTTAACTCGAGAGTATGGGTCTTTTATTGAATTGAGCTATACAAGAGGCCGATGATCGGTGACTAATATCAATTTTCTTCGCTACAGGTATACTTTAAATTTCTCTATGTAATATATTAAAGCTAGAGCTTTCTTTGAGAAGGTGGAGTAGTTGCTTTTACTTTTGTTATATGTGCAGGATACAAAATTAATGGGCCTATCTTTCTAAATTTCTCCTTATGAAAGTACGCCTTCTATAGCGTAGCCTGATGCTTTTGTTGTCAGTATACATTTTTTGGATTTTTTGGTTGAGAAAATTCTTTAACGGCCTTTATCTTTTTTGGGTCAGGTTTTAGTCCTTTTCTGCTAACTATGTGGCCAAGATAATTTGTTTCTTGTTTAAACAACTCGCATTTTTCTGGCTGTAAAACAAAATTTTTTTTCTCTGAGTTGCTGTAAGAATTAAATGATTATTCCACAGTGTTTTTTGAATTCTTGGGAGTGAATAAATACGTCGTTGAATAAAGAAACCGCTCTTATAATGTTTGAAATTAGGGCAGCTATAAGTGCTAAAAATATTGGTACACTTGTTTTTAAGCTAAGTAAGTATCTTTTAAAATAAAAAAGTCTTTATCTGTCTTCTTTTCTTTTTTTGATTTGTAGATAACCAACTTTCAAATCAAAAAATGTAAAATATTTAGATGCAATGATTTAATCTAGAATATTTACTATGTTGGGTACGAGGTAATTGTAGTCGAGTATTATGACATTGAGTTTTCTAAAGCCTATTATGACTCTGTATCTCTTTTGTCCGTTTGGTCCCGGCTTTTTTGGCACACAGAAAATAGGTGCCACGTGAACGCTCATAGAACGCTCAATAACTTTGTTTTCAAGCATTTCTTTGACTTGTCTGTTTGTTTCTTCTTGTAGGACAGGAGGTAACCATAAAAGCTTAACTTTAAAGGTGGTACTAAATATTTTTAGGATGCTTAACTCCATGAGGTACGTAGCAGGTAAACTTACACCTTTAAGGGAAAATCTGTCATTATTCTCTACCATTATTTTTTATAATCGTTAGTTTTTTATGCTTAATGTGTTTGAGACTCAATAAATTTAAAATCTTTTGTTCACATGACGTTACGTTCAAGTGTACTGATGTGTTTAAATTTTTTTTATTTTTGTTGTTTATAGTATAATTTTTATTTATCTGTGATTTGAGGTTCTTGATGCAAATAATAGCGCGTCCTTGGGCTTGTATGATTTTCTGAAGGTTTTGTTTTTTTAAATATACTTCTATTTATTTGTGCAAGATTTAGAGCTCTTCTTAGTGCTTAGTGTTAGGATATTTTTAAGGCATGTTTGAATTTTTAGTTTTACCGAGGTCTTCATTTTCGTATATGAGTGATTTTTCTAAGGTTTTGAAGATTTCAAAGAGTTCATTTTTAGTGTCGCGTTCATTGTATGATCTTGCGTGTATGGAGTTTTGAGTAGTTTTTGAGATAGAAAGTTGTTATGATTTTTACCTTGGGTATCTTTATAATTATCAGCGGTTTTGAAACTTTTTATTCAGGGTTCGAATTATTTTGATTTCAAAATACGGCTACTCAAGTATTGTTAAGTTCACAGTTTTTGATTTGTTTTGTAGTTGTCTGGCGTTCGGATTTTTGGATTTCAGAATTCAGAGTTTATTACAGAAGTTTTTGTTTCTTGATTTTGGATCCAGGCATTTATAATATAATTTTTTGTTCTATGATTTTGGATTTCAGAAAAAATGTGATAATTCGAAACTTTTTGTTTTTAATGACTACTGAGTTCGGATTTTACAGTTTTTGGAAGTTCTCTGTAAAAGTGTTCTGTTTATATAATGCGTAAGAAGTTGTACGGAATAAATACGTATGTGAAGAAATTTTAAAGCCATTTTGGAGAATATTTTGTGTTATTTATCCTTGCTTTCATAGATATTACGTAATTTAGTCTTTTTAAGTATTGTTTAAAGCAATTAATTTGTACTTGATAAGTACAAAATATCTCGTTTCCTATAAAGCCGTTTGTTTTTATTGAAAAATTATCCGTTATGATGTACAGTTCAAAGAAGTATTTATAAAAGCTCAGAACTATGTACCCTTGAGATTTAATTTCAGCCATTGTTGTGCCTTTTAGGTGTAGAATAATATCTTGGAAAATTATAATGCTAGGTGGAATAACGGATGTTTTAATGAGTGATGCCTCTGCACTGGTGTCAAGAATAAACGACAAGAGTGAATTGGTTTCGCTGAATTTGACTGTTACAGAAGGTGTTTGTGTTTTGATATTTAGTAAAAAAGTTTTATTAACTATTGTCTTCTTGGGAAGTTATTAGTGTTACATATGCTGGTTTCTCCCAATCTTGCCCTTTAGAAGGAACATAAGGCATTTTCCGATGCCTTGTGATTAATTTTATCGTTGTAGGCCTTTTTTTACATTAACTTTTCCAGTAACCTAATTTTTTGTAATAGTTGCATACTTTTTGATGGTTTTGATCATCATTAATTCAATTTAAAGCTCGTTGCTGAGTATACTGATTTGGTACATGATTATTAGGTTAATATGTAGAGAAAAGTTTACTATGTGATAGTTGACCTCATGACGCGCCTTTTTCTGGTAACTGTGTGTATAATGGTGTGGGCGAGAGGCTCGGATGACGTTCTGTTTTGAAGAGTGTAGCGTTCAACACGAGCATGGCTTGGCATGTGTCAGTTTAACTGGTATTATAGTGATACCAGCATTCGCCTGCTGTGTGCTCCCATCTTTAACAAAATTGGCATTTTTCTGGTGTTTGAATTAAGTTTATTCGGGCATCTTGACTTTGTTTATTGGTAATGATTTTTACTGTTTCTTGTTATTGTTCAGGTTCGTAGCACCCAAAGTCTCTTTCGATTTTCATAGCTTAATTTGTAGCTGTTTTAAAGCTGTTTGCGTGGCACATTCATGTTTTTATCATCCATTGCAGCCCTTTAACAAAATATTTAACTTTGTACTTGCTGAAGTGTACGACTGCATCGATAGGCTCTAGGCATGTGTGAGAGTATGTATGCGTGTGTTTAAGGAAAGGTATGAACAGCACCAGTCAGGTATGCCTCAGTTCTGATTTGACACCAGTCAAGTGTGCACACTATACTTCGCTCTCCCCGAAAAATAAGTCTGTATATATTGAAAAGTCCATTGTAGTCAGTCATCCTTTAGTTTTGTCAAGTCAATCTAATAAACGTATTTTGTCATTCTAAAATCTGTTCAGTCGTCTTCTCATTTTTCTAAACCTAATAACCCTTCAAATTACGGGCCCACGTACGCTTCACCACGCTTTTCTCTCATGTGTTTTCTTTTCGTGTTTCCGGGAAAAACGGTAAACAAGACGCCAGCTTGTTCCCAGGAAATAGCCAAACACTTGCGCACGACTTCCTTTCCCCTACTCCACACATTTCGGCACAAATCATGGAGCAAAAAACAGCTCCCTGAACGAGATAAAAAAAGGGCTCGTGGCCCTCGCGGGCAGAAGAGACCCAGCTCACAGCAGATCAACATCCTGCCAGGCAGCCACCTGGCCAGGTGCCCCCCCCCCTTAACCGCTGCCGACAGGATCCTTCACAAATAAAAGTCTTGAGTTCAATTTAAAGTCACGCCGTTTTTCTTTCGCTCACCATACCACTTCTAGGTGACAAGTCGTGGCAAGGGCCACAGGTTGGGCAGGCAACGGCCGATCCTCGGGGGACTCTCTCCGAGGACCGCGCTCGGCTCTCACTTGGCCGAACGCTTTTCTCCCTTGACATTAAGCCCTACGCCACCAAACGAATGGTTACACTGGTCGAGCTAAGCTCCTAGGACGTTGCTACTCAGATGATCAGAGTTCCGCAGAGTTCAACCTAGCAAGGAAAGGTACACCGACGCCGCTCCGCTCATTTCCCTTATTAGGGCTGCGGTCAGCGCGCCGTCCTCGGCGACGTAACGAGAGGCAGCGTCTGAAACGGAACCGCTGGAGACACGGAGGGCCATCACAGCGAACGGCTGCTGAGAGGTTCATTGCAACGCCTGAAGCGGCTTCACCACCTCGTCCAGTCATCCGAAGCGTCATATTCCGGGCCACTTCGAGCATCAGTGTCGGCGAACTTCTGCCAGACACCCCTCGGTTCCCATCACTCGAGCAGGTAACGGACGACGCAGTCATCTCGGCAACCATAGAACGGTTCGTGCCTCCGGAACCAGACTCTGCTCTCAGCCTGGAGACCGGCCTCTTCGACGGTTTTAAGGATGACATTAAGGGCGACTCGTCGGTACGACAAGAGACCAACCTTCCGGCCTGCGTACGCAAGCCGACTCGGCCCAGGACACTCGTTCCGCCTGGTAGAGCACCACTTGCCGAAGCACAGCCGCGCCTCCCAAAGCCTTCAAGGTTAAATCGATGGCTAAACAAAGCCGAGTGGAAATTACCTCTGCGCCCTCCAAAGGAAGTAAGGATCCTGGAGGAGTTTACCGTGCCGCGAAGCCGCAGCCGCAGCTGTACGCGCAGTTTTAAAGCGATTTACCGTTGACATAGCAAATCACCCACTCAGCCTTTCTCAGAGCTAACACTAATCAAAACGTTGGAACGACTCCTCTGGCAACCTAGCTGGGAGAGATTTGGTTTCGGGGCTCAGCCTCCTCAACACCGAGCAACCTGATAACAAGCTCTGGCCGAGGAAAAAAACGAGGAGTTGAGTGAGGAAGTCACAACTCTGGCGGAGGAGGTACCCCAGGCAACCGAGGTCGAGAATGAGGCCTCGACGATGACGTTACCTCCAGAAACACTCGAAGCGGCAGAGGCAGTTTGGGGTGAAGTAAGAGATGTCGGCAAGGTACAGTATTGTTATCAAATGTTATGTCGGATTTCGGAGACAGTGCTACGGCGGGAGGCGGTTAGGCAGGAAAAGGTCAGCGAGTTTTTAGAAAAACTCGAGAAAAATAAAACTGTCTATTCGCACGGAATGACAAAAGCGCCATGGGCACGTGATCAGTTATTCTTCGGTGTGCGGGAGAAGGATAGGGGGAGGTGATGAGTAGAGTAAAAATAGAGAATTTCTCTCCCTCTTTGTCTTACTTACAAGGGATCGCATGGTCTCTCTCGCACGCGTCGTATAGCTTTGCATGACCACTAACCAGAACAACTCTTCTCTCCCGCGTTTTTCTATAGTAAAAGCGGGCATGCCTTGCTAGTATTTTGTTTTGTTTTGTTTGAAATAGAAGGCAGAAAGGCTGATACTTAAAAACTGTGAGATCCATACAACAATAAGGCAAATACTTCATATTAAAGAGAAGTCAGATAAAGTGCTTAAATATTTCCTCTGTAAAAGAAAGTAAACATACTTTTAAATGAACGGATATTTGATGTTCTATCTAGAGCTGGCCATGGCATTTTTTGCGCGTAGGGCCAAATGTGTGAGGCTTGGAAGTCATTATATCGGTGGACGAAAGCTATATCAGGGCTCACGTTGGGCGTTACGTTATAAATGTCGAAGGTTTATAGTATATTTTTTTTTCAAACTTTTTGCTGTGACTTGCATAGTCATGTGAAGCTTGTGTTCAGCCACGCAGGACTGTGAAGGTGCCCAGCCCACAACAGTGCTTTGTGTTCGAGTACGTTTGTGTGCACTGGGCCAAGTGACTAGAAACGACTTCCATTCGCTTGGTCTAGGTTAACTCTCTAAAGACTCCTGATATTTGTTGTGTTTTAGAATTCCTGATTGGAAACAAAATTTTGTACTTGCTGAGTTTCCTTAATTTAAAAGGTGGAAAACTAACACTACCAGGAGATCTCTTTAAGGAAAATTACGAAAATGCGATTTCTGCTCGAAATGAACTCGGGTTGTTTGAAAAGCCGGTTGATGTTAATAAGACAGTTAAGATAAAGACAGTTTGTAAAACGTCTGATAGGGAAGCTCTCAATGCTATCGGTGATGGCAGAAAACGTTACGAGAAATTGAAATTAGACGACACGTTGAGCATTAAAAATATGTCTGAAAAAGTAGCAGAAACCGTTTTCAGATCAAGTACAGGCAAAAATTCTCAAACCAATACAAAGAAAGTCAAAATATTACAAAATAAGTACAAATGATCGAGGACAGAAAATAAACAGTTGACTTGAGATGGAAAAGATGTTGAGAAGGCAGAAAAAAAGACAACAGGAAGATAGCAGAAGAGCGTAGAATGGCAGAAGAAAGAAGGCAGGAAGAAGAACGGGCGTGGGAGGAGTTCTACGTCTCACTCCAAAATTTTGATTAAAGGCTGTGCAGAATAAATGACAGGCTTACCAACTTAGAGTCTGTCTGGGTACAGCCCGGCCCCGGACCCCTTTCCTCTTCCACACCCAGGCCTGGAAGATATCAGATGAGCATAAAGGAAAAACTAAGAACCTTTGTAGATGAAACAAAGGCAACCAATATCTCTAAAAATGACGTGAAACTTATTGCTACAACCATCTTGAATCAAATTAATTTCTGACTTGGATGTGAATTTCATAATTTCTTTAATTATAGCCTAATTAAAGATGTTAAATTTGAAGTCTTTTACGATAATTTGGAGTCAGAACTTCGGTCAAAGGGACTATTGCACATTGTTGATCTCTCGGTTGAAAATTTTGAGACAATGGGTGAAGACGCGATTTGTGATGATAAGTTGAAATTCAAAGACTCACTGTTAAGCAGAGTCGTGGAGAGATACCATCTCAGAATGTTACGTCTGCAAGACCTAGTTGCGATTTTGGAAAGTCTGAAAGAATTTAAAAGGGGAGAAACACTCATTACTACGGCCGCGATTCAAAAAGACTGCACGAAATTAACCTTAACAAAGGGAAAAAATAAGATTTTTAAATTTATTAAAATTGAAGAACTAGTAAGGAATTATAAGACCATAAGTATGTCTGGTCCCTTTTCTGAAAAAGAAAAGTGAGATGCGTTTTATACCGCCGTCGTGGGATCCGTTCCTAGCGTATAAGTGACAGACTTTACGCATAAAATGCAAAATATAGACCGAAAGGGTATGACTTATAAAAATCTTGTGTCATACATATTGAAGGTTAAGTCAGAAGATTTGGTGGAAGTCGCTGGAGACTGACCTACGAGGGTGGCATGGATTGCATCATGGCCCCAGGATCATCTTCGGAGCTTCAACTGTGATGACTGGGACCATATGGCGGATAACTGCCTGAAGGCCTAAACTGGGCTTAAAAAGTGCTACACTTGTGGCACTTTTATAAATGACATACCGGCCCACAAGAGGTGCAACCCGAAACGTGGTGAGCAAAATAAATCAGATTCATGGGATTTTAAAAGGCAAGAGCGTGGAAGTCGAGATAATTGAGGTGGCCGCAGACGTGGTTATTAAATTGGAATAAAAATTCAGAATTGGATGGAGAAAATTAAATTATATTTATTGCAAATTTGGGAGCGACTGACCCCTTTGTAAAGTCAGAAAAACTTTTCAAAAATCTTGACAGAAACAAGAAAAAATTGAATGTGAGTTGAACGGAGTAGTCTGTGCTCGAGACTTGGTCGGAAATTTACTGTTCTTGCCTAAATTTTCTGATATGAGTCTGACCATCTATTTGGTGATAAAGAAATTAGCATTTTTTATCGTAAAACAGAAGTGTTTGGATATTAGAAATTAATCAAAAATTATACTGGACAGTCGAATTTATAAAGTTGGACAGAATAAGAAAGGTTGACCAGACGCAGACGCAGGAAATATCAAAAGAATGAAAATTCTAACGGCAGAGTCAGAAGCACATACTGGTCCTGAAAAGTCAGCTTCAGAAAACAGTATAACTGATAAGTTAAAGAGCTCGATTAGAATAAATAAAAAAGGTGACAGTTTTGATGGTGTATTCTTGATACAAGATAGAAAGTTTCATGATGTTGGGATAGTAGAAACTAAGTTAATAAACAAAGTGCAGAGCCCTTTCACCTAAAAATATAAAACTATTAAAGATTACAACGGGACAATGTTATGTTATATCAGGTTGGGACGTGCATTATTGGAATATCTCAGAGAATTGCAAAAAGCATATCCAGAGATAAAAAGTCTGAAGGGGTCTATTTTTGGTGACACAATAAGGAGTTACGACGTTTGCCTTGCAACAAAATCTCTTCAGTTGCCTTTCCCTTTGGTACGAGAAAGAGCAAGCAGACCTCTTGAAGTGGTCATTCTGACACTATGGGAGTAATAAGTTCACCTTTTGTTCCGAAAAGGTACAAATTTATTTCCATGTTTATAGATGATTTCTCGAGGTTCGCCATGGTGTACCCCATGAATAACGAAAGTGATACGGGTGAGTGCTTAGAAAATTTCGTCAAAGGCTGTAAAACTCTGTTAAGATATGATACTAAATACGGAATCCCTCTGGCAAAGCTTGCGCCAAACAAAAAAATAGATATAAGTCAGATAAAAAGATTTACTGTGTTTTTTATATAAGAGTTCAGAGAAACAGAGACACTAAATTCTAGGCTAAACAAAAGCGAGCCTTTATAGTAGGCTACACGCTCACAGGGTATCAGCTGCTTTGCCCGAAGGTAAATTTTACGAGAGTAGGGACGTCAGATTCAATGAGCGTTTTGTGTATGGAAATGTATACAGAAAAAGTTTGATTAAAAACTAGGAGAAAGTGTCGGTAGGTATAAAACTAAATGAGTTGTTCTTGATCTTTGAGAAAAAAAGGGAAGAGATGACAACATTGGAGGGAGAGCACCTAGTTATACAAAAAAAATCAGAAAGGCCGAAAAAATCAATAGGGTTGGAAGCAAACATGGCAGATACAAACCTTAAGTGTAAAAGTCCAGTTAAAGACGTCAATTTCGCAGGTTGGGCTCTTGCTGACGATCTCATAAAAAAACCTAATTTAAAAAAAATATGATACAGAAATGGCAGATAAAGATATTCCTGCAGAAGATCTCACTCATTACCTGCTTTTGGCTGAAATAAACGAAGATCCGTCTTCATATGAAGAAGCAACAAAGGCAGCGCATCGAGAAAGCTGGATTCGAGTGATACAAGATGAGCTTGATTCAATGGCGAAAAATCATGTCTAGATTCTTAAAGATAGACCTGTGGGACTTATTAACAGCAGACGTCTAAACTTTATTAACTCTCGCTGGGTGCTTAAGAAAAAGGTTTGCCCCTAAAGGGCAGAAAAAATACAAAGCACGGCTGGTGGTACGGGGATTAAAAGATAAGAATAAATACGATTTGACAGAAACCTATGCCCCAGTATCAAGATTGACCTTAATCAGAACGGTTCTAGCTCTGGTCAATAAATTGAATTTAGACACCTATCCACTAGACGTAAGAACTGCGTTCTTAAATGGTGCTCTTGATGATGAAATATACATGGAGATACCAGAAGGCTTACAATGCACAGACCAAGAACGTCAAAACAAAGTCTGTAAGCTGCAAAAAAGCCTTATGTGGTGTAAAGGTCAGTCCTAAAAATGGCATGAAAGATTCTCGGAAGCAACAATTAAATAGGTCTGAAATCACACATTTTGGAACCATGCTTGTTTACTTGGCACGAGGCAGATGAAATTCCCATTTAAGTCTTGTATGTTGAAGATATGCTCATTGCGAGTAATGATCCTGACCGGTTGAAGTCTGTTAGAGAAAGTCTGCAAAGTGAATTTGAAATGACGGATCTCAGTGAAGTAGAGTCTTTTCTGGGTATTGAATTGGGAAGAGAAAGAGAGAGACAGGTCAAAATTCTGACTAAATTTGGGTTTAAAAACTCAAAACCCGTAAGAACTCTCATGGTCACTGGTCATGTACTGAACCAACAAAGAAAACAAAGAGAAAAATCTGAAAGGCAGAGTAACATACAAGAGACAAGATTGACAAAAAATATTCCCTACTGAGAGGCTGTGGGCAGCTTGTTATATATGGCTAATACTGTGCGTCCTGACATTAGCTATGCAGTGAATGTACTAAGTTGACATCAGATAAATCTGACTGTTGAAGTCTGGAACATGGTTAAAAGAGTATTCAGATACCTGGCTGGTACTAAGTC
The DNA here is from genome assembly GCF_036245765.1 of Copidosoma floridanum. Taxonomy (NCBI): domain Eukaryota; kingdom Metazoa; phylum Arthropoda; class Insecta; order Hymenoptera; family Encyrtidae; genus Copidosoma; species Copidosoma floridanum. The sequence goes on along the minus strand of NW_028321917.1, from coordinate 867,004 downwards.
TCTTGGTCTGAGGTACTTAGGAAGGCAAGATAACTTGAAAGCATTTTCTGATGCTAGTTTCGGTGATTATAAAGGTTTTCTGACAACTAGTAGATACGTTATCAAACTCCTGGGAGATTCTGTTGCTTGGAGAGTCCACAAGCAGACCTATGTAGCTATGTGAACATTTTAGGCTGAATACGTGGCTCTGAGTGAATCATGTAGAATTGATGGCAGCAAACAATTCCCTTAAAATAATCCTAAACAAAACTTATTGTCCGGCTGACCTATGGTACGATAACAAGGCAGCAGAACTAAATTCAAAAATAAGTGGCAGTGGAAAATTGAGACATATGACAGAAATTCTCGAACAGTATGTTAAGGTATGTGTGACTTATGGCAGAGTAAATGTAAGGTGGCTGAGTCCCAAAGAACAAACGGCAGACATTTTTACAAAACCCTTGCCTATCAAGATCCACGAAAAATTCAGAAATCATATTTTTAATGATGTCTGTAACCAAAATAAATGACTAATATGACACATTTTGTTTCAGGCAAGAAGTAAGGTGTTCACCGGACGACTGTGATCCTTGGCCTATTTAAACCTTGATTTCAGCTCTATGGAAAATTAAAAATTAAAATAATCTAATAAATACGTAAAGTAAAATTATGTTTTTTTTGTACTTTTATAGTTTATTGGCTATCTCAAGTTGGGAGGGAGTGTTGAAATGCACGACTGTATCGATAGGCTGTAGGCATGTGTGAGTGTATGTGTGCGAGTGTTTGAGTAGAGGTGTGGACAGCGCCAGTCAGGTGTGCCTCAGTTCTGATTCGACACCAATAAAGTGTGCACACTATACTTCGCTCTCCCCGAAAAATAAGTCTGTATATATTGAAAAGTCCGTGGTAGTCAGTCGTCCTTTAGTTTTGTAAAGTCAGTCTAATAACCGTATTTTGTCGTTCTAAAATCTGTTCAGTCGTCTCCTCATTTTCCTAAACCCAATAACCCTTCAGGTTACGTGTCCCGGCACACTTCACTACGCTTTTCTCTCGACAATAATCTATTTTTTTGTTTAAATGCTGCCAGTTTGCCCATTATTTTATGCTATGTTTTTGCACATCCAAAAATATTTGTGAAGGATATTGCTATTTCTTCGATGGTTTCAAAGACTTTATTTTTGGTGTTGAATAATGCATCTCCCGAAAGTTGAGTTTTAATTAATTTTGCTAAATCTTGATTATTTACTTTCAGAATAACGTGGCATGCTTCATTACAGCTGTCTAAAAAAAGGTAAGAGTGGGAAGTTTGATCCATTGTATATGGATATCATTTTTATTGCGTTTTTTACAGAAATATTTCGAATGGGTGCCAAAGTTGAATTATTTGTGCTGTTCAATCTGTTTGTAGTTTAGAAAGGGATGCGGAAGGTAGATTTTTTTTATGAAAATTGGAGTGATTGTTGTCTGTAAAAAAATTGTTAGAGTTAAGATTTTTTGGTGTTTTATTTTGAGTATTATACCAGTAATTGAGGTGTCAGTGATTTTATTTTCAGTTGATTTGGTTGCATTGTTGACTTGCGGGAATCGAGATTTGTAATTTATTCTATTAGCCTTCGTGAACTATGATTCTTTTATGTATGGATTAAGTGGGATGTTGAGATCTAATTTTAAAAAATTTTCAGTTATTTCCATGTAGTTTGTTAGAAGTTTACTTATGTCATGGTTGAAGTCAGCGATGGCTTCATTTCGCTGAATGGCAGATATTATTTCAAAAGGATTTATGTTTTGAGTTAGCAAATCCTTAAGGATGTCAAGCATTAATTAATTCGTTTTGATAAACACTTGTGATGGCTTCTGTATCTATGATTTCAGGTATAGATACAGCTAGTTTTTTTAATTTAGGAGCGCTTACGAAATTTATAGTGTCAGGCAAGTTTTTTGTCTCATTGGTAAGTAAGTCAAATAATTTAATAAAGTTGACTGTTTTTTTGCTGTAAAAGTAGGTTTAATTCTTCTAACGTGAGTCAGTAGAATTTTAAAAACATCAGTGTTGGGGTTGTCTATTGTAAATATATGAATGGTAGTGGTTTTTTAGGAGGAGCTACCAAATATTACGTTGTGGCTCTTTAACGTAACTTTATCGCACGAGTATTTGAATGTAGCGTGCAACGCACGGACAGCAAATATATTTTTGCAATAGTGTGCTGAAAATAGGTGTTTTCCGCACTGATATTAGTGTGAAAAATCGATTTTTCCACATAGTGTGCGGAAAAGGTGTGCGGCATCGATTTTCCACACTAATATCAGTGCGGAAAACACCTATTTTCCGCACAATTATTGCGAAAAAACTTGTACGCAACTCGTGCGGGACGATTTCTCGCACTCGTGTAATAGACTTGTACAGGAAATCGTCTTTTCCGCACGTGTTACGTAAATAACTATTGTGTTCAGCAGAGTTGCAATTTAATTAAAACATTGAAAGTAATTTATCAGTACCGTTATGAATGATAAACGGTTCAACGTCGACAGCTCTTTTCCAATGGCCGTTGAAGTAGCTTAGGTATTTCATTAATAATGAATACATAGCGCTAGAAGAAAAAGCTCATCTATTAATTAGCGGAACTTGATTATATTTCTTTAAATATTATAAAGGTAGTCAAAACAGTTAGATAAATGCTAATAAATATGTCTCGCTACATAAATATTGGCTACTTGCTTACTGGTCGGCTGATTCTCCAGGGAAATGAACGAGCCCGCAGAGCGCAGTCTTATTTAAACCCTTAATCGGATCAACAATCAGAGGTGGGGCTGGGGTGAGTCAGGGAGTAGAGGTTAATTCGATTAAAATAATCCTGGAAAAAGTGCAGCTGAAAGCCGAGGTCAGATGCTAAATTTGGCGGGGATGAAGTTAGGGAGCGAGGATTGTTGGTGATTAGGTGACTGATCAATTGCGCGTTACTATTGATCCGTTGGTGTGGTCACTACGCGAGGGATGCCATCTAGTATGTCTTACCACTGGTGGATAGAAGCAACTAGACGTGACAGGGCTGTAACGCCTTGTGTGACAGTATAAAATAAATTTGAGAACGAAATTTTAATGAACAAGCATAAAAATATGGAAATCTGATTGTACAAAACACAATAAACCAAATGGAAAAAATACGATTCCACAAATTAATAAAAAAACATACTTCTCTTTTTATTTTCATACGTAATGTTATTAAAGCTATTACATTACATTTCTAATAACAATAATTATCACTAAAGCAAAAAAGTTATTTCAAAAATACTATGAAATGTAGTGTCTTAAAGAACATGAACCAACTGAACCTTATGTCAAAATTGAGAAGAAACCTAAAGAATCTAAAACATACAAAACTAGATCTATAATGAAATCACGGAGTTTGATACTTCTACGATGTATACCACAAATAGACTCAAAGATCAGTCGTAATTAGATCATGTTTATTCTTTTGGGCTTCATGATAAACTTTAACTCTGACTTTGAAAAAGCGATTAACAAGAAAATTAATCACCCTTTACATAAAGTTATTGAAAAATTTGAAAACAAAGAAAAAATCAAAGAAATGTGCATTTTTCCGAATTTGCACAGTGAACTAAAGCTGCCACTTAAGCTAACAACTCATGTATTAAAAAATCTGACGGAACAATTATTAATAAAAAAAACAAAATTCAGATACCTTTTTTTAAGATGAAGTCTACCATTAGCCAAGCAGAGAAGATTTTTTCATCAACATCACAAAAAGGTAAAAAAAGGATAAACCAACTATTGACCCAAAAAGACATATGTGTCTCGTGCAACGGGATACAGTAAAAAAAAAAGGGAAAGAGACTTCTTCAATCATTTTTCTCGATTTGGATCCGTAGAATATTGTTATACCGTTAGAGATCAACGAGGAGGACTATCCCAAGGATATATAAAACATATCGATTCCAAAAATAATATTTTAGCATTGCAAAACGATGAAACCAAATATCACACGAAGCCCGCAAAACCCATTAAAATACAAAATGAACATGAAAGTAACCCATACTTTTTTTCAACAACAAGTTGAGTTAATGGCATATGAAAGACATATTATTATATGCAGGAGACAACGATGTTTATGGATTTTAGAAATATAGCCAGCTTTTGACAAAACTGTCAATTTACGAAAGAAAATCAACAGGAGCAGAAAATAAACCTAATAGTAGTATCCTACTATACAACAAGCACATCCTACGTTAAGAAGATGCATTCCTTAGTTTTAAGATTGTTAGCGCTAAAGAGTCATTGCTTTTCACTTTGACATGTTATAATAAATAAAAAGAGATAATTGTTATAACTGTAAATATTTAAAACTGACATAAAATTAAGAAATTAATTTTTCTAGTCTTACAACTTTGTTACCAAAGCAACAAAGTCCTGGAGCTTACTCTTAATTTTTCATTGTTACAATCAATTAAAATAAACTTTATTCTACTAATTTAAAAATCTGGAAGTCTTAAGTGATTACTGTCAGGGTTATACTGAAGATCTGATCCCTCACGTTATGAAATCTCTATTTGTCGATTTTGACGCTGCTGTTTCAATCTTAATAAATATTCTGCGTCAGTTTCTTGGTGCGCAAAAAATTATAAACACTTCAAATATTTGAAGTTTTTCTTCCAATTGACTACCTTATGATAATTGGCATAGTTAAAACTTTTGTGAGCCCTAAAGGCAGTTTTTTGTGAGCTTTCTTAAGTTGTAATGTATTTGTTGGCAAGATAGTTTGACAACCGATGGTTCTCAAAATGATCAGAGAGCTAAACTCTTTCTTGACTAAAAATTTCAGCAACTATGACTGCCTGAATACCTGAAGGTGATCTTCTCTGGCCTGCTGTTGTAGCACCAGACTGATCGAGAAGAAAACAACAACGTCTGAAGCGTCAGAGCCAGTTGTAGAGCTCTTTACTAACGTCTTCTGTCCTTACGCCGAAGACAATAGTGTGTAAAGCACCTTTTTTTATTGCAGACTCTGTTGTTTTGATGATCTAAGGTGGGGAGATTGGTTGATGATGCTTGCCCGTTGAAGACTGTCTTGTTTGCTAGAGTTTATTTTTCCTTTATAGCCGCTAGGTTTACCCAGTGCAGACCTTGGAGAGGATCGGTGATTCCTGGTTAAATGCTTAGAGTTGAGAGGGTAATATAGGGCCATCAGTCGCCGGGGTTCCCAGCTTTGTGACGAACAACTCCGCTCGTGACGTCTGCCAGTAAGTGACAGACTTGGTTTAATAGTGGCTTGCTTTATAAAGTATTTTAGTCAAAGAATCGTTACCAGAAATGGTAGTAAAAATGATTTGTTGGCAAGATAGTTTAACCTTAGGTGGCCCTCAAAGTAGCCAATGAGATTGATGGTTAAATAGGAAAAATTAATACTTGTAATAATATTTTAAATTAATTAGTGGCCATACTGCATAAATAATGCTTTGTTTTATAAATTTAAGCTCAAATACTTACGAATTAGTTCATAAGCAGTAGGCCTTGTTCTAATAATTTCATTCAGTGTTCGGTGGTAACTTTCAAAAACGTTATTAGTGTGGTCAAACATATTAAAAACTCAGAAAATCTCTGGAGTAATTGTTTTGATCTACTCTTTTTTATAATAGATTATGTATTCTTGCCATTTCCTTAAAAATATTCTGTCATCTTAAAATTTTTTTTTATCAAATTTACAATTACTTTCACATCTGAAATTTTTTTTACTAAGTACTGTGAAACAGCAGTCAATTTTTTTCATGATTTCAGGACCTTCTGGATATTTTGTTGAGTTTTTTTTTCGAAGAAGCAGCCCATGATCTTTAGATTTTGGTTTACGAACCAATACCTGTAAAATGTAGACTTATTTTTTCTTTATTTTATTAATCTTTTACTAGCTACAAGATTTCGTCACTTTTACAATATTTAAACATTAATTTGGATAAAAGACGGTTTTCTCTAATATTTATATGTGTTTGACGAATATTTACAGGGTAAGATATCTAAAGAGCTCTTTTTTTTCCTACATAATCAGCATAATGAATTCGAATTTTATACTTTTTATCTGAAATATTTTTAAGTACAAAAAATATTCAGTTTATTTAACTCTTTTGCATCAGATGATTAACATTGATAATGTAACATTTTAACAATATATAATACATACTCATTACTTGAATACATTTCTAATTCACCGATTACTTAGAGTTTCTGATAAATTTATTAAGTATTATGAGAAATTATAAAAAAATTTCAATGGAACAAATTTGAAGAATGAAATTGGTAGGATAGTATGATAATAAAAAAAAAACTTATTTTCTAGTGGGACTTTCGTTTATTTAAATGATAGTCTCAACAATTTATTTAATCAATGCTTTCTGGAAGTCACAAATTGCCTGATCTGGTTTAAAATTGGTAAAAATTTTTGTGATACTTTTTCATATCGATACGTATGCTTTCGTAGTCTTCCTACTCATTAAAATCCAAGTACAAAATTGTACTAGTAAATTTTAATTTTTTAGAAACTAATTACTACAGCCGTATAACAAGTACTTATTTTTTAATCGTTAGAACATTAGGTTAAGCAGAAAAAATTACTCACATAAAACTTTTTCTTATGGATAATAGACGAATAAAAGTTTTACGTAGATTGTGAAAAAATCAAGAAAAAGTATAGGTAAAATTTTTAAATATTAGGATTTTTAATGGTAGTTATCACTACATAAGCACCCTCGTTACCAAGGCTATTTTACAGACCCGTAAGGAACCATTTGAATGGCGTTTAGGTGGCAAACGCTATTTTTACTACCGAAGGCACAACAAACGTCGGGATGTCCCAAAAAATGCCCAGAGGTAGGAAAAATTTATTTATTTTCGATTACAAATTTTGAGCCAGATATTTATGTACAACGGATTTAATCGACAAATAGTTTAATACTTACAGTATTATATTTTTTACACATTACTGTGAGAAATTTCTTGCAATCTTTAGTGTTCGGGCAAACTTTGAACGTAGCATCAATAAACATAGCATTCTGGCTTTGAAACTCTTGCGTCAAAGATTTCTTATACAGTGTAAAATGATCACTAAGTACATAATGATCTGACTTAATCTCCCTTATAAGATAAAGGACTCAATACTCGACCAGGCACCAACACTCGACCACAGTATTTATGTTATCTGCACATGCCCAAAAAAGAAATTTTGTCATCTACAAATGCGCAGAAATCAAAAATTAGGTGATCGGCTTTGGGAGTAAGAAAGTTACGTTTGTAAATTCTTTAAGGTGATTAGACTTTAGAAGGCAATCATTTTTTATTTGCATCACTATAAAGTTAAGTAGTTTGTTTATGCTGTCCAACAATTGCAGTGCTAAATTTTCATAATTGTTATATTTTCTTGGCCAATCAACCTAAAAATTGTGTAGAGTGGTCGAGTATTGGGTCCTTTACTTTAAATGCCTCATTATCTTTTTTTTTATGCGTGAGAAATTCAGGATTCTCTTTAACATGCTTAGCAAATGCTTGAACCAAACTGTATATTTTAAATACCAGGATTTTGTTTCCCACTTATTCTAGCACTCTAAATTTTTCTTTTGCATACTTAGATAGGATACTTTTGATGCAGCTTCAGGGAACCTACAGTGACAAAATTGTTTATGTATAATTAAGTATACTGCGAATTATTCATGTTATTCATAAAATTCGTTACGGAAATAAAGATAACATTTTTTAGATCTTGATCGTATTAGCATCTTATTTTTCACAGCTTTTCTTTTACCATGACTTTGTTGCAAGTAGCATGCAAATGATTAGCTTCATATCAAGCACCTAAGAAAGAAAAGTTAAGAAAGTTTCTAATCCAAGACAAAGAACTGAACAGTACAAGCCCTCTTGATTTTCTTAATTTTTGACGTGATGTATCTACGACTATTTAAGTAATTTTTTTCAGTAGCTTTTGGATCGTATTTTAATATTGAGATACGAATAATTACACATAAAAATTAGTAATTCTCACAAACTTACTTTGCTAAAATATCATTAAAAATGGCATTTAAAGATTGTGATACTGAATCCGTGGTTTTTTTTTTTAAAGCTTTCTCATCGTCCTTTCTACGACACTTTGATGATCACTTTTCGTACATGTGTCGGGACTTCATAGTTTTATTAAACTAACGTTGTGATCAGCGTTGATATACAATTGGGTTTTACAGTTGTTTTTTGCATGACCATGTCTGTAATTAAGTAAGTATTAAAAATACACATTTGGTTTAAATAACTCAAAAAGCGTACAGAAATCGATGGATTATTATCTGCTCGCTTTTTCTATTGGTACGGTCCATCGGCACTGCTGGGAGATTCCAAGCGAATATCTTCTTTATAGCTCAATTATGATCGGATGCAAAGAGTAAATAAATTATCATCATAAGAAAATCGATCTTCTTTGACCTGCTTTTTGCAATGGTGCAGCATAGTTTTTTCTATAAACTTTCTGTTTATCGACTACATTCAGTTATAACCTATGGTAGATTTAGCGAAAACTGGCCTCCGTTTTTATTTTATAAATTAGTGTAATCAGAAAAGCAACTTTTCTTAATTATTAAAAAAAATTTAAAAAAAAGGGTAGAACAAGATTTTCAAGTAAAATAAATTAAGTAGAGAAGGGAGAGAAGAAGGGAGAGAAGAAGGGAGTGCACGTACGAGTAGCTGTGATACCGTACGTGACAATTGTTTTGACAAAGGAAGCTTCCCTACTAGAAAAAATCACGTGATTTCTCACGTGAGAGCTCAGGTCAAATTCTTACATGATTTATCAAAAAAATTTCATTTTGAAAAATAAATGTGTGAAGTACAATTCAACTCGAGTTTATTGGTCACAATGAATGTTACCATCCGTATGAGAACACTAAAACTGGGAGACTAAAGTGATTTATATGAAATTTTAAAAAATAAAACATTTTTTGAATGTTCCAAATTAAACATAAAAACTTTAATCCCCCAGTTTTTGTGTTGTCATATGGGTGGTAACATTAATTGTGACAAATAAACTCGGGTTGAATTATATTTCAGACAATTATTTTTTTAAATAAAATTTTTTCGATAAATCGAGTGAGAATTTGGCATGACATCTCACGTGAGAAATCACGTGGGACGATCACGTGAGAATCACGTGATTTTTTTCCAGCAGGGTTTAAACATCCTATACGCTTCATGGGACGAAAATACGGCATCGACTCCTGGGTGTTTTTGTGATGAGGAACAGCTATACTTTCATCCTTTGTAGCGTAATACTTTATTTTTCTATCAGAAAAACGAACTATATACATATATCTTCATTTAACAAGATATCATTTGCTTAAAATGAGCTTTAGCTATATATATAATTAAATGAATTTATTAGTGTACTCTCAAAAATTGAGATCTTAGCTATGTTGTAAATTCTTCTATTATTTTATTCAAATGTTATTTTCCAAAACATATTTTGATAAATAAATAAAATAAACGTGTTATAAGTTACAAAAAAAAATTGATAAATAAAAGATCAAAATTAAAAAGGACATGCTGTGATCAATGAGTGCATCATGATAAAAATAATTAGTATAGGTTTGCTTATGGTTTATAAATTTTGTCAATAAGTAACATGGGTCTTAAGGAAAAATCAGGGCAGCACTGGTTATGCACCTGGCCTATCGCCTTTAGGGAAACACTTCACACGGAAACGCGCGCTGAATTGTCCCACCCCGAAACGTTCGTCAGACTTCCGTAGGTACTCAGCCAGACCATATGGCACTCAGGGATGGCTTAGAATGTAATGCGGCCCCAAAGGTATTTTTGGCTTACATCAGTTGCGTATCTCCCAGTCACTCACTACTTTACTTAGGCCCACTATCTCTCCGAAATTTCCTCCTCTGTTAACTCTCTCTCTCTCTCTCTCTCTCTGCATGTTGGTGTTCTTGGCCTCCTGGAGTCTCAGGACAAAGCTGAATGAATCTCAATGTGGCCTCTAACCTCAAAGTGCTGCGACTACTGATTCTTGGGTCCATCGTTGATTCCGTCCTTAGCCTGCGATCTGTCTCCAGCAGCGGCTTTAGCTGATTGGTGTGTAGTCAGGTACGCATTTTGATGGTTTGGGGTAGCTCCTGTCATGTGTCGTCCCCAGGAGGTGGCATATTCTAGCAGTGGTGACTGCTAAGGTTGCTGTAGACAGGTGCCATCTAGTGATTGTCTTCTCGAGGACCATTAGCTAAGTGTCGAGCCCAGTTATTATCATCTGTTGAATACTCTGGCATACAGATTTGTCGGTTAAGTTATCACTTGTTTTGCTGCTCTCCAGTGTTTTTATTTTTATTTCTGTCAGCGGTTACATTCAAATTTAATTCGTATATAGCGCTGTGTAGGGATAATATATGTACGCCGTTACCGAGAGAGTTTTATGTTTATTTTTTGTGTTTATTTTTCTGTTTTATACTCATTTGACATTTTATTTCATTTATCTTTGGAAGACGCGACTTTTTAGCGATGTATATGCTTCAAAATACAAATTCAATATTTTATTACTTAAATTTTCCGACAGTTACTCTGTTATTTAGTATGAAGCGCAGTTACGTTGTTAATTTTATTCGATTGACTCAGTATTGTTTGCGAATTCGAGTGCAGTTATTATCTAAAAACTGTATTGATATTTAATCACTAATTTTAGCCTTGTTTGTCCGGCGTGCCATTATTGTATTTGTGTAGAGACTTTGTTAGTTTTATCTGGACGTCATCGCGATGAATAAATGTAAAAAGTGTACAAAGAAGATTGCGAATGATGCGTGGAATTGCACGGCATGTCACAATGCATTTCACCCGGGTTGCATCACGAACTATATATTGTCGAGACCCGAGAATGATTGTTGTGCCCGTATGTATCGTTGCTCTAGAAAGAGAGGTGATGGGGTCGTCGAACCAATTACTTCGCGAGCCAAGGGGCATGATATCAATCGTGGCCTTGCAGACGTTGTTGACTAGAATGCTTCATCACCTGGCACGTCGAGTCCACGGCGGGCTGCCGGCTTGCCAACTGAAAGCGATGATAGCATGATAGTCGGTGCGGCCAATCAGTCGCCTCCGATGCCGCTCGGTTGGGAAGGCTTTGATGAGAATCGCCGCTTTCTCGAACTAATGACATCTATAAATGGCATAAAATTGTATACTGTTGATCGCTTTGATGCTATAGATGAGCGACTGAACTCCATGAATAGCCGTGCGATGGAACACGATGGGCGTATCAGGGAGCTCGTATCCGAGAATGCTGCTTTGCGGGCCCGGGTCGGCGACCTAGCATCCAAAATGACCGAATTGAAGGCGGAAGTGGGTGCGCGTAGGACCATGGAGAGGGCTAAGCCTACGGTTTATTTGAGGGTGACTGGAGTGCCGTGTGAGTCCGGTCGCTCCCTGGCCGAAATTATGACATCTGTGCTAATTATACTGGGCTTACAACACTTACAGAGTGATATTTTATGTATAAAACCAATGCAGCCAAAGAGTGCTAAGACCTCAGCGGAGGCGGCCGGACCTGCGACGGCACCTACGTATAAATATAAATCATTCATTGTGTCATTCAAGTCGACTGGTACGCGTGATTTTGTTCTGTCTAAGAAAAAGTCCTTCAGCGAAATTAAATACTCGACTCTGTTCCTCGATCTTAATACCAGTGCTATTATAAAACTTTACAAAATTATTTCTTACCCGGTATACAAGCTTTACATGCAAACCAAGGACGCAGCAAAAAAACGCGGTTATAAATATGTTTGGGCGCGTGGAGGAGAGATTTTGGTGCGTAGGGATGATAAGTCAGATATTATTGTTATTGCTTCGGATTCGGACCTAAAATTTTTGAATTGACTGCCTGCCAGATCTTCCTCAGCGCCTCGAGGTGCATGCGCCAGTAGTTTGCGTATAGCGCACATAAATGCGAATTCCATGGGGGCACATATGGATGAGATTGGATGGTTGCTTAATGAGTTAAATCTTGACGTGTTGGCTATATCCGAGTCATGGCTTACTCCAGCACGGGACTCATCACTACACTCAATTCCATCGTACCACCTACTGCATAATGATCGTGCTCTGAGATCAAACACCGGTAAGAGAGAGTATGTCCAGGGTGATGGTGTGGCCTGCTATGTAAGAGATACAATCCGTTGCAAAGTGTTGGACTTCTCAGTTATATCATCGGTTAATGAAAATGAATATATGTTTGTTGAGTTGTCCTCACTAATGTCGCCAAAGCTCTTGCTGACTGTGGTATATAGGCGCTCTAAAGGCGAAGTACTCTCGAAATTTTTTGAAGCCCTCGGTAGGTGTTCTACGCGTTATTCGAACTTGGTCATTGCGGGTGATTTGAATACCGATATGTTAGGTACCGATTTTTATTCAGCTCATCTTCGTGGGCTCCTTACGGATCATTCACTGGTTGTGGTAGGGTTTGCGGCTACGCATCATCGAGGGGCCGTAAGTACTTGGATAGACCATATCGTGGTCGATTCCAAGGATAAAATATTATCAGTTGAGCAGTCATCGGCACCGTTTATATGTGAACATGATTTTATTTATTTGGACTATAGGATCGAGGTGGTACGCGAGATTAGGGCGGTTAGAAGGTTGCGCGATTTCCGACATTTTTCGGCCGAGAGGTTCTCGACTCAGCTCTCCGCGGCTATGGACCAGGCGTCGGACGTATTGTACAATGGCGACGTAAACAGCGCTCTCGCGGGTTTTCGGGAGATTGCAGTGGGTCTCCTGGATTCTATGGCTCCTTTTCGTGACTGCCGTTACCGCAGGCCTCCAGCGCCTTGGTTCACGGACGATTTGAGGAATCGTTGCAAGGCTCGCGATCGCATGTATAAGAGAGCGAGGCGAGCTGGTGATGATGATTTGCTGCGGGAGTATAGAGTGCTTCGTAGGCTGGTGAAGGCTGAAATACGGCGTGCTCGGGAGACCTTTCTTCGCCAGGAGCTGTCGAGGGCTATTTCCCAGCAATCATCGTGGCATGTTTTGCGCCGATATGGTCTGGTTGCTGGTGGGCCCCCCTCGCAGGCAAGCAATTTTCCGCCTGATTTATTGACGAGATTTTATTCCTCTACTGCATGTGCTCATGACCCATGCTCTACGGAGGACCTCGATCGTATGGTCAGTGATGCTTCTTGCGATGGTTTCGCGTTTCGTCGGTTTACCGAGATTGAGGTCCGACAGGCGATGTTGCATTGTCTCTCAAGGGCAAAAAGTCTGAGTAATGATGGGCTGTCGTTGCGTTATTTTAAGGATGTACTTTCCATCATATCACCTTTTTTTGTACATATATTTAATGCCTCACTGGCCACCTGTACATACCCGAATCTGTGGAAAGTTTCAAGTATCGTGCCGTTATCGAAGGTTAAAAACCCCTCTGGCCCCTCGGAGACTCGCCCGGTGGCCAATCTGCCTCATTTCGGTAGGGTGCTAGACTACTTGATTGCCGAGCAAATTTATGATTATTTGGAAGGCGCCTCGCTCCTATCACCTTTTCAATCGGGTTTTCGGCGAGAGTTTAGTACCCAGACAGCTCTGCTGCGGGTGACTGACGACATTCGATGGGGTATGGATAGGGGAATGATAACTTTCTCTGTTTACTTCGATTTTAGAAAAGCCTTTGATACTTTGGATCACCGTAGACTCTTGTCAGCGCTCAAACAGCTAAATTTTACTACTGACTCAATTCGTTTTGTACACTCTTTTATATCAGGACGCTCTCTATCGGTGATAAATGGTGGTGGAGGTATGGCCGAGCCTCGTAGCGTTACCTCAGGAATCCCTCAGGGATCGTCGCCTGGCCCGGTACTGTTTTTCGTCCACATTAACTCTGTCATATCGTGTCTTAAACATAGTAAAGCTATGCTCTTTGCAGACGACCTCCAGTTGTACATCCAATGCCTGCCTGGAGATATACCAGATACTATTAGGAAGTTTAATATTGACATAAGTGCTGTCGATTGTTGGACCTGTAATCATGGACTATCGTTTAATTTTTCTAAGATTAAAGCACAATTGTTGGCAACGCCTCAGTTGCTGAGGACGATAGATTATTCGGATATACCACCAATAGTTGTTCGCGATACAGTGGTGCCCTTCGTTACATCGGTTAAGAATTTTGGTCTTATTATCACCAACGACCTTACCTGGAACGCCCAGGTTTCTCGGGTTTGTTCGACTGTCCACGGTGTATTGCATAGGCTCCGGTTTAGGGCGGGTTCGTTGTCGTGGTCAATGAAGAAAATGCTTGTGGCTGCACTTGTGCTCCTCCACTTCGATTACGTGTCTCTGGCCTACTTGGACCTTTCGCAGTATCTCCAGCTTAAGATACATCGTTCGTTTAATACAGTTGTAAGATTCATTTTTGGAGTAGGCCGTGACGCTGAAATGAGACCCTTTTACCGGCAGCTTGGTTGGCTGACTGTTGGGGCCCGGAGGAAATACCTTCTGGGTTGTATGATTTATCGGTTGCTTACCTCAGGGAAGCCGAAATATTTGGCTGACCTATTTCCGCAGACCGAGGGCCTGCGGAGATCTGCTAGGCGTGTTACGTCTGGCTATTTTATACCTTTCACACGCACAGTCACGTATAAGCGTTCTTTTGTCATAAGTGCTCTAAAATTATGGGAGGAGATTCCTGGGTCTGTGAAATTGAAGGTCACTTACGAATCTTTCAAAGTTGCGCTTTTCGAACATTTTTTTAATGATTAATTTTAAGAATTCATTATAAATGTTGAGATAGATTTTGAAGCATATATACTTACATATACATATACGAACTAGCAGGTATTCTTACTGGACACACAATAATTTTAATTTATGTATTTTATATTGACAGATAATTTTATATTAATTGTTATGGAAATGCGTCTCATTGATTGTTTTAATAGTCTGTTACTTATGCCAAAAATTTGTTATATTGTATATTTATGCTTGTTTTATATAATAATGTTTGTAAATCCTTTGTATTTTTTTTAAATTGCCATACGATTTATTAAACCTTGGCAGTAATAAATTTTTTTTCATCATCATCTCTATCTATCTTTTTACACCTTAGTTAATCCTCTCATCCCTTTCTTATCCAGTTTAATCATCTCTTTCTCCTTGAGACTTCCGTATATAACGAAGGATGATAATCTATGAAACGTACCGTCTAAGGATGATGATGAGATTAAGCTCGAGAAAAGTATATAGTCGATACACTTGACTATCAGGGCTTAGCATTTCAGCCATGCGCTGGTTCTAACAAAATGGGACCTAAATTTTGTTTCAGTCATCTTTCGACTATCCTCTCCCCTCTAAGATTAATTCATAATATTTCTGGATCTTCTCCTTTTCTCTGGTTTGTCTCTATCTTCCTTGATCTTTTCATTCTCTCTTGATCTTCTCTTTTCCTCTTGATCTTCTCTTTCTCTCCTCTATATGGTTATCATCCCATACTCGTTGCCATTTCCCCACATATGGATATAGTTTGACTCCCTCTTACCTGCAAAACAAAACAAAACGAAACCAGCAGAATTTTTTTCTAGGATATCCTATTATACACATACAACCTTATTCTGATTATTTACCCTCGTGCTTTATTTCAAATCTAGACCGTTGGCGACTTGGTTTGGTCACACTCGCGATCTTCGCCTTGACGACTGGAGTGCTGGAGTATCCTGCACCGGGCACGTGCATTTTGTCCGCTGGTGGTGGCGGGACATAGTGGCTGTCTAGATCCTTCTGCCTTTCCCACGACAGACCATAAGTCTTGATGTCCTCAAGACTCATGACCAGTTTGTCTGACATCGCCCGGCGACACTCTGGCAGTAAGTTTCGTCGTGTAAGTTTTAGCACCAATCTCGTAGGGTGTTGTACCGTAAATCGTGAAACAATATATCTAAATTTTGACAGATATACCGCAATTTCCTCAGTCCTGGCTTGCGTGCGCCAGCGCAAGTCATCCCACAAATTCTCCTCATTGTACTCTTATATGTACTGCCTCTTGAACAACACTTTAAACGCATTCCAGTCTTATAACTCTCCTCTTGTAGTCCAGAACCAACGGCTCGCTTCCTTGGACGAAACGCACAGTAGTGCGCTCAAGAGATCGTTATCGTTGAATTCTGCACTACCCTGACAGTCCTTCAACTGCTTCAGGAACTCTTCAGCGTCTTCCCCCTATCTTCTCCCGAAAACTTCACTCCCCAGCATTTCAACAGTACGGCTTGGTACCGAGGAACATTCGCCTAGTAGCCTTCGAAAGGGCTACTTCACGCATTCTGAACCTGGATCCTATAGCTTAGCCTGCACTGCCCCTGATCTTCCGTTTGTCGCTCGTTACCTCTAACTCCGTGCCCATCATCATGTTTCTTCTTGGGAGAGCCTACTTGCCTCCTCTACTAAGAACGTGGTTCTGGCCAAGATTTCGTCCTTCTACAGCCCGAGTGATCACCTTCCACAACAGTGGGGTTACCACCAGAGTTAATCTTCGAATGTGTGTTCAGTAACTTCGGCTCCTTGTAACTCTTCGGCTGCACCTGCCGGTCTTAGGTAGTGAGGGTGGCTGCCTTAGCCCACGCCAATCATCTTCTGAGTCATCCTGATCTATGTCTTTAGCCAGATTCTATACCACTCTTACGTTGTTGGTCCCCCTATTTGGTTTTCTAGATCCTGCTCTCCTTTGGGTGATCGATAATCCTTTAAACTAAGTTTCCTCAGTACATGACTCTTTGCTCGTTGGCTTCTCACTTTGACTCTCGTTCGTCCTAATGTACCCACGATTATCTAGAAAACCTCTCCTTAAATCTTGTTCTCTATGTTTCTCCTCTAACTCTCTTCTAATCCTCACGCACTTTAACCTATACTCTTCTGCTAATCGGCTATGTTCACTGGCCCTCCTCCCGCTGTCCTACCCGTCCTCCTCCAAATCCGAATCAACCACTTTCCTTTCCTTCTCAGGGTAAAATATTCGCTACAACTAATCTTGTTCGGTAAGGAAAAATCCGCGTGGATTTCTTCCAAATCGACTGTTGAGCGATTATTTTAATTTTTGGGATTCCCCTACTTTCTTCAAGGGGTGCCTGACTGTCCGTTAATGTTGCCATATTTGTATTTTCGGCCCCCTTATGGTCTCTTATCGAACCCAGATCCCCCTCTGACTCGGCCTGATTAGCTGACCCGTGTCTCTGAAAAGCCCTTGGAAGTGCTCGAGTCTCCTGTGTTGGCCCTGGAGGATTTTTCTCAAGGTGCTGTAATATCTCCTGGGATAAACCTTAGGAAACAGGAAAATACCCTCCAAGAGTATAAGTGGTTGCACTGAGAGTCTGCTCACTCTGAAGACCCACCATCAGAAACCATTGCAGGTTAGGATGAATCGTGATCAATAGCCTATAAGTGTCTATGTTTGTTTCCACCAATCGCCTCAACTCATTCTATATTTCAGACTCACTCGCACTCGTGTGTTCACCCTCCCTTTCCCGCGGAACTTGCACGGATGTCCCCTTTGTCGAACTCGTAGCCCCTAGCCTCGACCGAGGCACTAGGCTCTCAATTCTCTCTAATTTCGACCTATCTCTATGCGATAATTCCCTGGCTATCAAATCGTCCGCGGTACCTAAATGAGTCGTCCACGGGGTACTATGTCCAAATTGCCCCTCACTTGCGTCCACCAGCCCATTATCTTTGTACCAGGGTATTGTCTCGTTGTCTGGCTCTATTTCCGACATTAACACCCAACGAACCCTGTCCCTCACGATGGCCTCGGCTCCCTTGATGCTAAACCCACTCAGAGTCAATTCCCTCGTCACCACCTCTAATGTCATTGTCGCGATGCTGCGTCGGAGTATACGTAGCTCCCGCGTATTTACAAGCGCCTACATTATTTCATCCTGTGACGCCATTTTGTTACCTACGCTGAAACACTGGAAAACACCAAAATGCTAAACGACCCTACTTGACGAGGATACACTGTTTGTGTATCGTCAATTATCCACACTTGTCTTCGACGATCACTTCCAATGCACAATAAAAATAAATATTTCAAGAAAATTATGTAAATATAAATAAAACAAGATTATTCTTATAGTATTATACTTATAAAAAAAATAAAATGAATAATCACTTATTGATTTCCCAGATCCGGCCAACACTTTCAACTAACTCAAACTTTCACTCAAACGCTGTAAATTTCTTAGGCCCCACAAGTCTCTTCCTAATTTCATGACACACTTCTCCACTTAGAGAATGCCATTTGTGACGAGGGTTTTTAAGCCGATAAACGGCCATATTATATTTTTTAATATTTTTTTTGTGGGGGGGGGGGTTGGCACGCTATTTATTCATTTCTTTTCTTGGTGTGATTGTAGAATAGTGAACGTTCCTTTTTTTTGTTAACAATGAAAGGTATCCTGCAACTCCGTTAATGTCCAGTAATACTTTAAATTAAATTAAACAAAATTTTTTTTATACTCATTTCGTAGTCTTAATTAACATGGCTAGATTTAGAAAAGCAACTCGAGGCACAAAAAAAAATTTTCCACGCTAGCACAGTTGCTAATAAGAATTCTGCAAATATACAGTTGTGAGTACATTTTCGCCATACCACATGAATTGCGAAATACATCTGTATTTAAATAATTTAACGTATTTATTTCTTTCTGAGATCACTAATTTCTCATTCGTTGGGGGCGTTTCTTAGGTCCCAGGAGTCTCTTCCTAATTTTGTGACACACTTCTCCACTTAGGGGATGCAATTTGTGACGAGAGTTTTTCAGCCGATAAACAGCCATCTGGGTCCTGTCACAAAAATTCTTTCACGTAAGTGACTTACTAAGTCCCTACATGCTGGATTCCTCTCCTCCAGAAAGTTTGCCACAGGTGTCTGGCTCCGAAATGCCAAACACTCCTTAACGGAAATTAGAAAGGGGGAAATAGGGCACTAATTACCAAGAAACATAATCACTGACGGAAACTTCACAGCACGCTCACACTATTTATTCGTCCTCTACACACTCTCGAATATTACACACTTTTTTTCTCTCTCTCCCTCCCTCTTCCCTAAGAATAAAAGCATTAAAACACGGGGCCTTCAAGGTCAGTACGCCACTCACTGTAGGGGTTCTGATAATCCTCACTATCGGCCTTCTCCTTGGCTCAACCGGCAGAGGCCCACACTAACCTTACATACACACGCATACACCCGGACGCACCATGTCATGAACACCTCGTAACGATCACCGTCCTCGCGAACGTCACTAACCTTAAAAATCTCACTCACACTCAAGCGTTTCTAACATCCACTTTATCCCCACGTTTACTCCCACACTCGTTCGCTCAAATCACCCGGATACTTCTATCCCCTTACCTGACTCTAGTATACCATCCCCAGTACCTTTATAATATCCTTACGATCACGTTGCGCTACCTACAGCTCGTCCTAATCTCGCGGTGGCTTGGTCATACCGCTAGCTTCAGGTGACTCCCTTTACGGCAGTTGTCCTCTCGTTCAGCTAGATACACTCCTTCTCTGATTCTCTGTAATTCTCGACTCTGATCTCTACTCTCTGCTCTCTCTGATGCCTCGTATCATACTGACTGCGCTATGCAGTAAATCTGCATAGGTGCGCACGCCTCTCCCTTTGCATCTCACAACCTCCAACGTTCCTAAAAACCAGTAAATCGTTAAAGGTTTCCAAAACTCAGTCCTCGACGCGACGAACTGGCCCTTGGCTTATTCCCGAAGCGTCATGAGCTTATCCACCTCCCTTCTCTCTTACACACATACACTCACTCAATCATACTTCACACACATTCAACTTCTCCCATTGCCTTCAGTCCTTTTCTCTCCGAGAAAACACATTAAACACATTAAATAATGTGTCAAAAATATATATGTATAGCATATATATATATATATATATATATATTATTACAGGACTCGGTAGTTGCCGATGACTTGCCGAAAAATAAAGGTATATAGCAACCACATCAACCATTTGATATTCAATTTTGAGAAATGTTAAAAGTTTTTATTTCCCCTTCCCCAATTTCCAACAATAATTTTGAAAACCTTTTATCGTTAAAAGGAATATTGGTTTCTAGTCTTAAAATTTGGAATGAGTTCCGTAAAAATTAATAGTTTGTTCAATCATAATTTTTCCATTACCGTTTCTTATCGCCGGAAAAATCTGACGAAAATTGCCTCTTGAGATAATTAATTTATTTCTAATATATTTTTACTGAACACATATTATACTGATAACATAAATCTCTTAACGTTCTGTCAACTATTTCCAATGCTTTTTTTTGGATTAAAGAACCCTAATCCCAAATAATCAAACCAACGTCTCTTAATTTTTTTTTAACGTACTCAAATTCTAAAAAGGCTCTTTCTAGATTATTTAGATCTAAAGGAAGTCTAAAAGTTCTATGACTTGTCATCTCCTTTAGAAGCAAAATTGATGCTATGCCAGTCTATGCCAATGACAAAATTTTTTTATTTTGAGAAATAAAAAAATAAATTAATGTTTTAGATAAATAAGTTTTTCCCGACCCTCCAGGATTATCTAAAAAAAAAAAATAATTTTTTAGTTCGCAAATAATACGAAATATTTTTTTTTATAATTATTTAAACTTTGATACAGCGAGTTAAACATACTGAATTTATTTACTAATTTACTAAACTGTATTTCTTTATTTATGTCTTCTTTATTATTCTCCATTTTTTTTGGTATAGGTAAATTAAAGCATTTATATAACTTATCTTCTGACTTTAAAATTTGTTCAAAATGTAAGAGAGCTATATTATCTTTATTGCTGTTATGTATTGTTACTAAATTTTCAAGTTTTTAATATTTTTTTCGTGGGGGGGGGGGGTTGGGGGCACGCTATTTATTCTTTTCTTTTCTTGGTGTGATTGTAGAGTAGCGAACGTTCCTTTTTTTTTTGTTGACAATGTAAGGTATCATGCAACTCCGTTAATATCCAGTAAAACTTTAAATTAAATTTAAAAAAATTCTTTTTATACTTATTTCGTAGTCTTAATTAACATGGCTACATTTAGAAAAGCAACTCGAGGCACAAAAAAAAATTTTCCAACGCTAGCACAGTTGCTAATAAGAATTCTGCAAATATACAGTTGTGAGTACATTTTCGCCATACCACACGAATTGCGAAATACATCTGTATTTAAATAATTTAACGTATTTATTTCTTTCTGAGATCACTAATTTCTCATTCGTTGGGGGCGTTTCAAGATTCAATATCTGGCAGTGTCATTTTGTTGTTGCGTGGTGACATAAATTTTTATAATGGGCAACTATATTAATGTTACACGCTTCGCAAACTGCTAGGATTGGATCGTCGTGCTCTTGTAGCCACGGTCTGAAACCAACGATTTCAAGGCCAATTCTTCTAAACCTTTGCACCTTCCTTTTTACGGGGTGAGCTCTATGTTCCTCTTCAAAATAGAACTGTAAGTATTTTAAATAATTTGTTAAAAAGATTAAATGGAGCTTTCGAAAAAAAATTGCAGTTATCATCAAAATTAGTTTTTCTACGAACAAGATAAAGTTAACAAATATTGTAATGGATAAAAAAGAACCTGAAACTTCTTGAAAAAAAAAAATGTACATTCCTGTCCTCTTATACAAAACTAGTACTGTCTGTGATAACTGATGTAGCATATCAACCAGGGAAATTACAAATGGCTGAAAAATATTTGTAATTGACATAAATCCTATTACTTATTTTAACGCTATTTTTTATCATGCTTATTGCACGGTAATCGTATGATTAGCCTATATTATGAAATATTTGAAAAATCTAACTGCTAGATAATGATTATAATTTTTTTTGGTGTTCTTTTATCATTCGCTAACTACAATAGTTGTATTCTCTGACAGTAAGAAAACATACAGAAATATTTCAAAGTAATGAAAATAAAGTTTTATGCATTTTTTTGTAGTAAGCAGTATTAATTATTTGCAGTCAAAAAGTATAATTTTGCAAATAAACCCAACCCTGTTGTTGCGGTCCAATAAAAACCAATAAAAAATTCATTGATTTTACAATGGGATTTTTCTATTAGTTTCTTATCGGTATTTGCACCCGTAAATCCAAATAAAATCCGAAATGGTCAAAAATAGATTTTCTATATCATTTATTATAACTAGGACATGATTGAACAAAAACAAATTGACAAATTTATGTCCTACCACCCGGATGGCAACACCAAAACGGGGGGACTAAAGTATTTTTTACAAAATTCTAATAAAAATTGATAACTAACTTTTCTTTCAATTTACATATAAAATACTCTAATCCCCCCGTTTTGATGTTACCATCCGGATGGTATGACATAAATTTGTCAATTTATTTTTGTTCAATCATGTCCTAGTTATAATAAATAATGTAGAAAATCTATTTTTGACCATTTCGGATTTTATTTGGATTTACGGGTGCAAATACCGATAAGAAACTAATAGAAAAATCCCATTGTAAAATTTTATAGGTTTTTATTGGACCGCAACAACAGGGAATGTTTCGAAAATTTGTTGTTATTTATTTTTTTTCATTTTTTCTTTAACCATCATTTAACTTATTTTCTTATCAAGAAGAAGAACATTGAGATACTTTTTTTTATTGAATTTTTTTATAATTTACTTATTTAAAAATTTTTTTTATTTACAGAGGCATCAATTACATAGTTGCATGCCACAGATATTTGCTTATAACGATCGTTTCATTTTTTGGATTTCTTCACTCCCCATGTTCCTTCCCCCTACACCATCCCCTCTCCCGTTAGCAGAATCCCTTGTTAATGTATCAATCTGAAAAAATTTGTTATCAAATCTACTTATTAGACATACATTTTTAGGCAATTGCTTTATATTCACGCGTATATCACAAGAAGCAGAAAAAATGCATAATATTAACTTTATTCACAATTAATTTCTAGTTTATAGGAAATTTCTTATGATTAACACACATTTGTAATTATTATATTACAACTTTTACGTGTGAGTTTTGTCCCACGAAATATTGAGCCAGGCCTACATTTGTAACGGAGTGAGCGGAGGAAAAATAACATCAGGAACGGGACGTGACCTCATGACCTGCCAAGTTGTACCTCGATCGGGTGGCTAGGGCCAAAAATCCTCGACAGCACTCCTCGTATACTATACAGGTCAAACGACCTGCAAACCTTACCTAATGTCACTGTAGTCAAGCCCGGGCGCCGGGTGCTCCGCTGACTTGTAATTCAAGGCCACGTATGTTCCTGATACGTGTAGTAGCTAGATAATAAAGGACAGATACAGGACTTGGACCACGGGATTATTAAATCTGACGACACACACATAGGAAGAATTTTCTTAACTGCCCCAGCGCCATCACAGAAAGGCCGCGTGAGCGCAATAGACGACTTTTTCATCTCGTCGTTTGGGCCTGAGAAAAATGTTTTCAAAATCACTGAAGCATCAATCCCCATCCTCTTTTTTCTCAGCTTTCTGATGGTGGTATCAGTTTTTACAAATTTTCACTTCATAACCTATAAAAATGCAAATATTGGTTAAAATGCGTTAAATCTCATGATATAAGACTTTTTTAATTTTTTTGAATTCTTGGATCAAAAGGTGAGACGATTTTACTAAAGTATAAGCAATAAAAAAAAAAGATTTTTTGATATTTTTATGTATTCGACCGACGAATTTATAGGTGCGAGTCACCGCACGACATGGGCGGCTGCTATGCGCCCGTCGCCACTCCTAACGCTGCCACACACCACAAGACACTTTTATTTATTTATTTTTTGATAATATGAATAACAAATAATAAACGTAGATAGAAATCTAGTCATTAGTAGACATGTGACAATACAATTTTTTATTATTAACAATCAAGGAGTAATGATGGACTAAGAATAGGAATCCATTGTGATTTGTTTACATTAATAAAAATAAGATTTAACTATTTTTTTCCGTACTTTTCAGAATGTTTACTGTAGCTCTGTATTAGCTCACTACAATAATAATAATACGTATTATAGGCAAATCGTAGGCAAATTACTTTCTAAATAGAAGGAATGAAAAAAAAGCAATTTATGGCAGAAAATAAAAATTTTCCTGATAATTATAATCAAAGAGTATTAAGGTATATCGGCACAACTAGTTATACAAATGACGTACGCCAATATATGAGTAAGGTAAAGTTTATTGTAAGGTAAGTAAGAAGTACAAAATAATGAATACAAGAAAAGGTGTTCGCATATAAGTGTGTAAATGTTCAGCGTAGCTTAACGTGAGTGTTCGGTAGCTCGACCATTTAATCACTGACTGTGCGCTGAATCACACCTAGTGATACCTCTATCATACCAAGCCTACTCTTACGTGTTGCAAACGTCTGCCACGCTTGTACATACGAACGTATAGCTTATTCGAATACATTACAAGTATCAAAACAATACAAAGACAAAAGTTTTCTTATACAGTATTTGGATTAGACGTACTTGTTTGCACTCATAATAAATAAAAATAATGCCTTGCGGTGTGTGGTGGCGTTAGGAGCGGCATCGGGCGTGTAACAGCCACTCGTGCCGCGCGGTGACGCGCACCTATGCATTCATCGGTACAATACATAAAAATTAAAAAAAAACCCTCTTCTTTTATTGAGTATACTTTAGTTAAATTTTCTCATCTTTCGATCTAGATGGTCGAAAAAATTCTAAAAATTTTACATCATGAGATTTAAAGCATTTGTAACGTTGCGTTTTCTCACTCTGTGACACGTAGAGTGTCACTGCCAGGGCGGTCCCGAAACAACGCTCAAAGACCTTTAATTTACTCACCCTGGTCACACTGAAAATGACGTGAATGGCACTGCACCTGAAACGCGAAAACATCCCCGCTTAACAATGCTCGTGGCTTGGCCAAACCCAGCTTGGCTCCTGGAGACTCTTACCTAGAGGAAGTCCCGCCAGGGGTAGCCACGAAAATCACGCTTTTCTCTCTCTCTCTCTCTCGCTCTCCTCGCCTCGTGACTCCAGGGGCTAGCTCGTCCAGCTTACCCGGGCACTACAACCTCGATGCACACACACATGTTCACTCCCGAGTTACACTAGGACACTACGCGGCTACTTTACCTCCGGGTTCACCATCAATACTGCCTGGGTTATGGGGACCTTGTCAAAGTCAGCCTTGGTCCTCAGCGTCGTCGTCGTCCCTCGACTTGTGGGCTGGCAGGTCAGGGTTCTGGCAATGGCTGGCGGAAGTGGTAACCTGGAACGCGACGGCGGGTGCGAGATCGGGCAGCTTGACAAAAGGTTGTAGTTGGCTTCTCCTTCGTTCTCTCTGAATATCTCTCTCTCAGCTATCGAAATCGCGAAATTCTCAGAAGCTCGAGTTCGTGCCAATGCTACTTCAGAAGTGTCGCGTTAGGCCCACCAATTGGTGCAGCCTCGCGCATTGTCACACTTGTATCTACATACATACTTCTGAATCTTGCCGACAGGACACCATTCACACACACTCAAACGCGACGCAATTTATAGTGCATACGCTCAATACAGATATACTATATGCATACATATACTCCTCGTTAATGAAGCAACACTGAATTAGTACAATGGCATGGTAATTACAAATATTTTATAATACGCAATTACACAGGTAGACACTTATATACTAGGACTATACATTCTTCGGCTTTCCTTCGTCGCTACGTCTTCTTTCCGATTTCTTATACATGAAACAAAATAACGGACCAGACTGCGTCATACATTTTTACGAACATTTGCATTTTTGTAGGTTATAAATTAAAAATTTATGAAAACTGATAGCACCTTTGGAAAGCTCAGAAAAAAGTGTAGGGGAATGATGCTTTTGTGATTTTTCAAACATTTTTCTCAAGCCCAAACGACGAGATGAAAAAGTCTTTTTTTGCACTCACGCGCCCTGTTTGGTGTGGCGCTGGGGAAGTTGAAAAAATTTTTCCCAAATATACATGCATTAATAATAAAAGATTCTCAATATAATGAATAAAAGCAAATCGTGTGTGTGTGTGTATCTGTAATAAAGAATTGAGTACGTTATAATAAACTTTAGAGGTGAAACCACTGTCCCCCATTTATTTATAACTACAATCGGCGTACAACTTCCACGTTCTACGCAGCGGGCAGACCTCGCGAGATAATACATAAACTTCGCACAATTAATAAAGAGTGGGCTTACTTTATTTCCTGACGGTTACAGAGTGTGAAGTCAAGGTTGAAAGGTGCATCTTAGAGAAAAGAAGCTGGTGGGCGTCCCCACCAGCCAAGCATTCTTTCGGATTGGGTTGATAGCACTGACCCGGGTAACTCAATACCTAATACCGTCAACGCTTATCCTCACTGTTCGGGCTCCTGGTGACACATCCATCCAGTCCCCAAACATCTTCGCACCTTTCACCGCTTTTTAACTCTCTTCGCACGTCCGGCTCGCTCGCAATCCCAAGCTGGTCTACCTAACTCTCTGCTCTATTTCTCTCGCATCGCATGTCTTCTCCTTTCTACCAAAACTCCTGCAAACCTTAAACAGCGGTGCCGTTACACATCATGACATAATATTAAATCAGTTTTGAGGTCAAAAAATGGAAGCACTTACAAATACATACATGTATACATACAGACATACATACATATATGCATACATACATACACGTATATATATATGTATGTATATACTAGTGGGGCTTCGCCCCCTGAGCGCTCCGCTCGCCAGCCCCCTACTGTTCTAACTTGAAAGAAGAGTCTTTAAATTTTATCTGTTAGTGGGGAGAGGTTGGTGCCTAGAATTTCGTGAGGAAAAAGAGTTTTTGATGTACATGGTTAAGTATTAGTTATATATTTATCAGTAAATTTTGACACCATCCAGAAGGTACTATTGTGGTAAGTGGAGAGTTTTTTTAGAACTTTCCGTTATGTTTAGAGAAAAAATGTTTGATGTGATGTACATAAATTTAAATCAAGATCAAAAGAAATTTTTTTAAACCATTTGTGAACAAGAGGAAAAAGTATATTTCATAGATGGTCCTGGAGGATCCGGAAAAACCTACTTATATAAGACACTTATTTATTATTGTCTTTCTAGAGGTAAGAATGTTTTGCCAATGGCTTGGACAGGAATTGCATCTGTATTACTACCAAAAGGTATGACCAGTCATAGAACTTTACGTTTACTTTTATATTTAGATAGTATTGAGAGTGTATTTTTAGAATTTGATACTGAAAAAAAAAATTAAGGGAAGTTGATTTGATTATATGGAAAGAGGCTTTTATGATTCCGAAAAAAGCTCTAGAAATCGTTGATAGTACGTTCAGAGACTTGTGTAATACAAAACTTTGCTTTGGTGATAAATTAATAGTATTAGGAGGAGATTTTTGACAAATCCTTCCAGCTATAAAAAACGGTAATAGAACTACGATACTAGAAGAAACTATTAAATCATCATTTTTATGGAAGTATTTCAAAATTTTAAGATTACAAAATAATATTCGTTCTAGTGATAAAGAATTTTCGAAATTATTGTTAATAATTGGAGAAGGGGACATAAAAACATTTAACATTCCTAAATCCTGGATAGCAGATGATGTCTGTACTAAAATATTTAGTAATTACAACTGTTTTGGTAATAACGTAATACTAACTTTAAATAATGGATATACTTTTTTTGAAACAATAAAATTTTAAGTAAATTAGATAGAGAGACAAAAACTTATTACAGCATCGATACTGCAACCTATAATGGTGTTGATAAATCAGATGATAATATTTATATAAATTTTCCCGTAGAAATGTTAAACGATATTCGTGAAGGCTTGCCATCTCATAAACTTAAATTAAAAATAGGTGTAATGGTAATGTTAATTCGAAATTTGAGTATATCTGACGGATTATGTAACGGTACACGATTGCGAATTACTAAATTGTTGAAGTGTAACATAGAAGACGAAATAGTTACAGGAGAAGAAATAGGTAATAAAGTCTTTATTCCTAAAATTGCATTAAATACTGGAAATACTTTATCATTACTCTTTATTTCATATTGAAAACAATTCCCATTAGTTGTAGCATTTGCTATGACTATAAACAAGTCTCAAGGTCAAAGTTTTGATAACGTAGGATTATACTTGAAAGAACCTCTATTTTCTCATGGTCAATTATACGTGGCTTTATCGAGATGCAAAAATAAAAATGGAATTTTCGTTTAAATCGATAGAGAAAACATTTTAAATATTGAAAATATCATTTGGAAAGTATAGTAATAATGTATCTAATGATAAAAACATGATTTTGAAATTC
Source organism: Copidosoma floridanum (assembly GCF_036245765.1). Classification (NCBI taxonomy): domain Eukaryota; kingdom Metazoa; phylum Arthropoda; class Insecta; order Hymenoptera; family Encyrtidae; genus Copidosoma; species Copidosoma floridanum. The sequence continues at coordinate 838,630 of NW_028321917.1, read as the reverse complement.
CTATATGTATGGACAAAATTTATTACTTAATAATATATCCCATAAATCTATATTATGTTGTACCAATCGTACCAATTGTACCAATTTCAACATTGATTTAAAACAGAATAGAAATAGACCTAAGTCTTCGTGGTTTGATAGGGCCTTATAAGTTGACACATAAAATAAGTCATCTTAATGCGAAACTTCCACGGTTTGTATGAATGATAAACTAAATGTAATGTAAATTTTTGTATGTATTGGTATTATTCATTTGTATAGAAAATAATATAATACATACACATAAAACTTTTACATATAGTTTAACATAAATGCTAACAAAAAAAAAGCTTAACGCACCAAGAACCTTATACTTACAAATAAAGGGAACTACAATTGGTATAAATTGATTATTGGTCGTATGGAGTTTTATAAATGAAATCGTTATGCATCATTCATATGTATAAAGTCCATCCATTTACCTTCTGAGTGGTGTGGAAAAATAGATGAAAACAAAATATATTGTAAGAAATAAAACATGTTCTTATTAGTTAACATTCTTCACAAATAAACATTTTTACTGTACAAAAATATATATGACATATTGTTTTTATCATATATTAAATTATATTTTTTTTTAAGACTCTGAGTAAAACATGAATGACTAAATAATCTTAAGACTCCTAATATAAATGGTTTCATATGGTGGAACGTTGCTTGGAATGCCCCACACAGTTAACTATATAATGTAACAGTTAACTTTATAATTCAATATATAATAATAATGATGCTTTGCGCAATGACCCCCTATAACATAATTATGACTTTAAATTTATCTTGAAGATAAGATAAATCGTGGCGATAAGACAGTTTGGTCTTAAAGTAATTCAACATTAAAGCAGATTAAAAATAATAGACTAATCCATATACGACACGTACACGTCTGAATACACATCAAGGTCCAAAAAATACGATAAATACGATGTGATCCACGGTCTCCAAAAGAAGTATGGCAGACGGTGGGGGGTAGGGGGTCACGAAAAAATGCGCGGGGGCTGTGGGGGTCTGTGGGAGGTCTGTGGGGGGCAGTGGGGAGTTTCAGAAAAAACTGCGATATGTCAAAATAAGGGGAGAATGACAGGTTTTTACCTTATTTTGTGGAATGGGGGGCGATGGGGGGCTGTGTGGAATGCCCCACCAAGATAACTGTATAATATAGGAAGATATATATAATATTCCTCATCACCGCAAGGCTCAGACATAGCTATTTTGACACCACGTAGTGTGTGTTAAGCCATATAGTAGTATTTATTAGTGGATTTTATCTGTAGACAAGAATTGGGAAAAGCTTCAATCTCATTCAGAACAAAACCTCATTTTCTAATGAAATTTTTGCCTGAAGTGGGATTTGAACCCATCCCATCATGACCGAACGTAGATAAACTACACACACACAGAGAGAGAAAGAGATTGATTGAATTATTGATTGATTCAAACACAATCTATTGATGCCAAGGATAAAACATCCAAATGGCAAAAGCTTACACAATTTACAATAGAATTTTTACATTATAGAATTCCATAAATGATTAAATTTAGGTTAGCAGTAAATAAATTAGTGTAATATTAGTATCTTAATAATTATACAATTCATTAAACATAATTAAAATATAAAATAACATAAAATTACACAATACATAAATCGTCGAACTAACTGTAAGTGTGACCCACATATAGAGGAGCAATCACAGACCACCAAGATAAAAGGCAACAAGACGCCAAAATGTATTGACATAATTAGGATTGATTCATAAATTACAATTTACATCAGTTGCATAGCAATTATAGGCATGTTTAAATCCATTCTTAATCCAGGCGCAACGAGATCAAAAACCCATGCAAGGCCGTCTTAAACGCCACGATAGTCTCCTTTAAGTGGATAGGGGCTGGAGTAATTTCCCTAAATCTCATCGCCAGTTGAGAGAATGATAAGGCGCAGAACGAGAGGGCAGCATGTGGTATCATCCGGCCAGTCTGTGCACGACGCGCCGACCGATGGAGCGGAATCAGATATCCTTGGAAACAAATTAAACAGATGTTGTGGCCTCTGTGTGGTTAAAATTTTGTAAGTTGCTACTCCCAGAAAGTACTCCGGTCTTTGACTGGGGCGCAACCAACCTAACCTTGCATAATATGGCGACATGGCAGCATCACGATGAAGGTTAAATATATACCTTACCACCGTATTGAACAAGCGATCTAGTTTGATGGCAAGGTAACCAGAGAGGCCCATGTATACTAAACATGAATAATCGAAATGTGGCCTGATAAGGGACGACGCCAGTGTTGATTTAATGTTACTAAGCAGAGAACGACCCTTGTACCGCAACCTACACAGAATACTATGGACTCAAGAGCAAATAGCAGACACATGAGCGTTTCAGGATAAATCATTTAAGATTATCACGCCAAGATCTCTGACCTTCTTACGCAACGGGATCACACCTCCATCAACCAGGATAGGGGGTAAAAGTGTCACATTGAAGCGCAACAGCTGCTGACACGTGCCTAAAAGAGTCGCCACAATCTTACCAAGGCACAATGCCAAGCTGTGAAACATTGCCGGGTAAAGAAAATAAAAACGTGTTTTTTAAGAAAGAAAAATGGTTTTTCTATATACTTTGTAATATACGCTGCAATGCATAAAAAAATGGCTTAGGAAGTTTGAGGATCGAATATACACAACCGAGGTTTACATATATGCTGAAGTATTGAAGACGTATTTAACTGTTTCCTTATTAGCCACTTGCATTGCGCACGTAAATTTTTAGTATGAATGCTCATTGATAGTCCATCGACAATATTTTTTTTTTAACTCGTCCTTTTTTAATGTATTATTTTTAGGGCATTTCTCAGAAGACAAATCACGCTGTAGGAAGATTGAACATTCGGTTACGGGAATAGCAACCGGTGACCTCTCCCCTCACTCATCACTTGAAAACTTGGGCAGCGGCCTCTCGTGAACTAATCTCCTACCTATTGTGTGAGGTTAAACTATAGCTGATTATAATCAACTGGTCCACCAAAAAACATTGCGGACAGTGCATGAATGTATAGGTACAGATTACTCACATGTTTTGCCTCAACTTTTAATGTTAAATAAGCCAAGTTACGGTTTGCACATGACACATAACCAAAAGTTCGTTAGTATTTTATGTATTTCGTGGTTCGCAGCGATACAGTTGTAGCTCAGCCTATCAGCGAAAAGTAACAAGGCAGCCACAGGCGCTTTTGCTTAGTAATTAGATGGGTGAACTTTTAAGATTCGCGGTTTTTCCTTTGTAGTTAAACTTAGCAGATCGGATAGTTGTTTCTCTTCAGTCACGGACAACATAAGCAGGAGGTGTGCAGGAATCGATCCTGGTGATTAAACGTAGACACCCGGTCGTACACCCCAGTGCTCATGCAAGTGAAAGATCTAGTGTAAAATTCAAATTAGCTATATGGAGCATGATGCCAAAACCAAATAACTTGATAGCTTTCTAAAAATAATAAATTCACCTCAAGCTATTTAACCCAATAACGAAACGCGCCCTTTAGCAGTCACACGAGCTTTAAAATTAATTAAAAATATTGAATAATAACGCAAGCGCCAACCACCACACCACCCGGGACGCTTAGTGGTCGCTTTATTTATTAATAAAGCATAAAATAATAAGGCAAACACTAATCACCAGGCAACTTAGTAAGCTTACTAGTCACTTCATTTGTTCATAGAGCATAAACTAATAACGCAAGAGTGGTGGTCCCAGCAGCATACCTACAGAGAAGATATCCTGCAGGTCCACTTTCTTGACTAACGATGAACAGTTGGTCATTCAGGAAATAACCTGAAGACGAGATATTCCTTCTCAGTGGTCATCCTGAGGGCATACCTACAGAGGAGGTATTCTCCACACCCACTCTCACGATAAGCGGTTGGTTATACGGGGAACAACCCGAAGACGAGATACTTTTTGGTCAGCGGCGTACTTCCCTCCGTCACGGTCTCCATACACAGAGACTTCGAGGGTAAGAGTCAAGCTACCCGCAACCAGCTCTCCATCATCAAGAATAATGATAAGGAATACCTGGAAGTTTCACCACTGGCCTTTTTCACAGCCACTTTAAGTGTGAACGTTCCCTACACAACCATTAATCCCATCGGTTCTTTTAATGGCCATCTAAATTTAAACTACCCTGGCAACGAATACATTTTTACTACCATTTCCGAAAATGATTCGTCGACTAAAAGACTATGTAAAGCCAACCACTATTAAACCAAGTCAGTCATTCACTAGCAGGCGTCACGAGTTGAGTTGTTCGTCGCAAGGCTGGGAAACCAGGAATCACCGATCCTCTCCAAGGTCTGCGCTGGGAGAATCTAACAGCTATGAAGGAAAACGTTGTAGTTTTTCTTCTGATCAGTGTGGTACTGCAATAACAGGCCAGAGAAGATCACCCTGAGGTACGGAGGTAAGCACGTTGGCTGGAAACTTCAGTCACGAAAGAGTTTACTTAAGAAGCTCGCTAGAAGAAATAAGGTTGTAAGATAAGAGAAAAAAAATTGTTTTATCAAATATTTTTTGTGAGTTTTAAATCTTTACAGCTTTCAAAAACAGCCCTGTTTATATATTATACGGGAGAAACTGAAAATTAACGGCCTATTATGGCCAAGGATTATTTTATGGCACAAGGAATGCACGGTACTTTTTGAGCATAATTATATTTGTTCACTTTTCACAGCTTTTTACTTGATCAAATAAACTGTATGGATTCCAAACAAATATGTTTTTATTAAGAAGATTTTTGTTCCAAAAAGTGTCAGAAATATATGTAAAATTTTTAACTGAAAACGTTTCACATTACATGTCAACACACTACGGTGTTCCATTTAGTGATTCTTGGGCGAAGCCGAGACGGGAGACTGCTAGTTTATAATATTTCAAGTAAGTATTTACTCTAACACTGTTGGCTATATTAACTATATTGCCATACGATCGGCGTACAAAAAAATTTAACAAGGGTGTACAAACCTCATCAATAAAGTCTTGCACGGTTGTATCCTCATTAGTGGTAACATCAAATTTAATTTTTTGTTTATTAGTGTTCTTATTTATTAATACTACTTTAACTGTATTTCTTGTTATTCAATGTTTAAAAATAGTTTTTTTCGGATCAATTAATTGTTGCTCAGTAAGGCTCACTTTTACATCATTATGAGCATAGTTTATTGCAGAATGGCACTCTTGGATATGGCTGTTATTACTATCAGCAACCGCTGTCTCCTCAAAATCATTGTTACAATCATGTACTTTTCAGCAATGATTTTTGTTTCTATAATTTTGGTAAGCTATTGCCATGGTCACACTTAATTGCGACAAAGAAGAACAGAAATAAATACTTAATATCGGCTTCTCCTGTGGCGATTGTGTTATTCCTTTAAGTTATCCTATAATGTTTCACCGTCCATTATACGACCTTTTATTTGATTCGTAACGAATGATTAAGAATAAACAACAGAGGGAAAATAAACTAATACGCGTCCCAGGTTGCCTGGTGATTGGCCCTTGTATTATTATTTGATTTATTATAAATTAAGAAAGCGACTAGTAAGCGCCCCAGCTTGTGTGAGGATTGGCACTTGCGTTATCATTTTATTTATTATAAATTAAGTGATCGACTAGTAAGCGCCCTGGGTTGTATTGTGGTTGGAGCTCACGTTATTATTTAATATGTTCTATTAATTTTAAAGCTCGTAAGACTGCTGAAGAGGGCGTAAAATAATCCGTAGCCATAAAAGGCAGTTGATTTTCAGTTTCTCCCGTATAATGTATGAACAGGGCTGTTTTTGAAAGCTGTAAAGATTTAAAACTCACAAAAAATTTTTGATGAACAAATTTTTTTTCTCTTATCTCACAACCTTATTACCACAGCATCAAGGTCCTGGAGCTTAATCTCTGTATTTTTTATCACCACAAAAATATAAATACATACTCCTATTTAAAAATCTAGACGATTCAAGAGATTTCTATAAGGGTTATAGTCAAAAGCTAATCCCTTCCTTAATAAATTCTTTACTTATCAATTTTGATGCTGCTTCAATCTCGATGAATATTCAGCGTCATTTTCTTGACGTCTAAAATTGTATTCATTAGATGCATTTAAAGTTTTCCTTTCCATTTGACTTCCTGCGATTTTTGGCATAGCTCAGAATTTTGTGAGCTCTAAAGGCTATTTTTTTTAACTTTATTAGGTTGTAATATATATTTGTTAGCAAGGTAGTTCGCCGTCTAATGACCCTGAAAAGGACCAATGAGCTTCTTAAGTAAACTCTTTCTTGACTGAAGTTTCCAGCCAACGTGCTTACCTCCGTACCTCAGGGTGATCTTCTCTGGCCTGTTATTGCAGTACCACACTGATCAGAAGAAAAACTACAACGTTTTCCTTCATAGCTGTTAGATTCTCCCAGCGCAGACCTTGGAGAGGATCGGTGATTCCTGGTTTCCCAGCCTTGCGACGAACAACTCAACTCGTGACGCCTGCTAGTGAATGACTGACTTGGTTTAATAGTGGTTGGCTTTACATAGTCTTTTAGTCGACGAATCATTTTCGGAAATGGTAGTAAAAATGTATTCGTTGCCAGGGTAGTTTAAATTTAGATGGCCATTAAAAGAACCGATGGGATTAATGGTTGTGTAGGGAACGTTCACACTTAAAGTGGCTGTGAAAAAGGCCAGTGGTGAAACTTCCAGGTATTCCTTATCATTATTCTTGATGATGGAGAGCTGGTTGCGGGTAGCTTGACTCTTACCCTCGAAGTCTCTGTGTATGGAGACCGTGACGGAGGGAAGTACGCCGCTGACCAAAAAGTATCTCGTCTTCGGGTTGTTCCCCGTATAACCAACCGCTTATCGTGAGAGTGGGTGTGGAGAATACCTCCTCTGTAGGTATGCCCTCAGGATGACCACTAAGAAGGAGGCTGTTGTGGCTGTCCGTACTCTTCAGGGCTGACTTCCCTGGCTTGCACATGAAGTACAAAATCCTCTGACGGTACCAGGCTGGATGTTTGAACGGCCACAAAGCTCTGAAGTGTTGGAGCAGGTTGTAATCTGGCTAGACACATCTTCTGGTACTTATTCCACCACAGACGTTGACGTTCTGAGCGTCTATTTTTCCGTAGCACTGAGTTATCTTGGCTTTCTGGGGTTAAGATCGATTTATTTCGCTTGCCCACGAAAAAAGAGTGTCATCAGTAGCTGGAATGCCCAGCTGCATGACTGCCACCTCTGTGCTTGGTGTACTGCCGATGAGCGGCTCCGACAATCGACAACTTGATGGGGCATTTTACAACCACTCTTCGCTATTTTTGATTGCGGGTGGCTTTAATTTTACCTCGACGCCACCTAGCGGATCGTACTGGACTAAAGCGCAAAGTTAGCTTATTTTAGCAAAACTTTGAGCTTGTTTATCGCTATTTTTATTAATTTTTCAAGAAAAAAACCATCTCAAAATTATCAAGAATTAGCATGCAAAATTTCAGCAAAATCGGCTTTGTAGTTTTTGCGGTTAGCGATTACAACGGTTTTAGTGACTTTGCTTTATATATTATTAGTAAGATAATAGTTGAAGGTAGTATTGCACGTATATTAAGCACCCAATTTCTGATTACACTATAAGTTTGTATCACTTAAACCTACATAATTTTTTTACACGGGAATTGTGTCCTCTTTACAGAGGCAGTACATAGGAAAAACGAATATACTCTTACTCTGAAAAATATTTGTTTTACCAACGCATTATAATCCGGAAAATACTTAACTCAAACCGGAACGTGATGCCAATTTATGGGCATAAAGTTGCCTCATTCATATTTCTTACAAATCTTGTATTATTGAGTTTTCATATTTAACCTTTGCAGACCACTCGTAGAGCCTGGATGAAAGAAATTATACATTTATTTGTTCTATATGTGAATATTCAAGAAGAGAACCTAGCTGACAAATTTCATCTAATATGCTTCAGCACTTTCAATGTTTGAAACAAATATTAATCAAGTATTTACACTAGAGACTTTGCGAAGTACGACAGATTTTTTAGTAATAACGTGTGGTATGTGAAAACGTATAACGTGTATGAGCACTCCCTTCACCCTACGATATAATTATTCTCATATAAAGGTGATAGCAGCTAGCCCATAATAAGTAGCTGCAGTTGCCAGGAACGAGTGCGGTTTATTAATACATCAAGAGTTACGTCAAAAGATTTTTATAAAATGTGTGGGAAATAATCGACTCTACAAGTCTAAATAAAAATTTTAACATATTTAAATATTTGTTTTTCAGGTAATCTTGGTAAAATCAGTTGGTGCTGATAATGAAGGTTACTTAATAAGATGTGCCATGAGAACTATTATGAAAGACGAGGTCGCTGTGTGTTACTCATGGTCTGGGAAAAAAAGTAAGAAAAATTCTTTTCAAGATAAACAAATTGCAAAACCTTGATTGGTGTGAGTATAAGCTATCTAAAATTATTAATCTTAGTTTTAACAGTAAAACGTTACGAAATAATTCATTGTAGATGCAGTAGTGAAAACTAACAAGCATGTATATTCACATTTAGGAAATGTCAGGGTTACGTTATGAACTGCAGCATGCTTCGGATCGAGTGAATTTGAAACCAAAGAAAAACAGTGTTTCTAATACGATGGAGTGGTCACTAGCTTAAAAGTTCTAAATTTTTATTGGTAACAAGTAACAAAAGTAATAAAGGTACAGTTGGCATTTAAACCTTCGTTGCGTGAATATAGTGAATTTTAAGTCACTCTTATTTTTGTTTTATTACTTAAATATCAAAGAAAGGGCTATGAATCTCTGTAAACTTAGTCAAATATTGCATCCAATTTTTCTCTTGATGACGTTTAATAATTTATTTATGAATGAAAATTAACAGAAAAAAAATTACCGTGTACCTACTAGTATATATTACTAGTACAAAATTAAAAATTTTTTTGTTATAAAAAAATAACTTGTTTCTGAAAAGTATTATAAATACGTGATAAAATATTGTAAGCAAGTGAAATATGTGCAATGCAAAAAAAATTTTAATTTAATGTAACAATAAGAATGGTTACTATAATGTTTGCTAATAATTATATTGAAGAAAACTTATTGATCTTTGTTTGTACAGTCTACCAATTTTAAATTATCGTGAAACAATTGTTCGTGACAAACTGCATAAAGATGCAAAACAGTAGTTGAAAAAACTAGTACTGAAAAAATATTAAAAACGTAAAGAGTAATAATAGGGATGTATAACTACAAGGAGAAAAGGTTTTTAATTGCCTTATAGATCAGTGATCATAAAATCGTGTTATAATACGTAAAACCTAAATCGTGCTACCATTATAATTAGTACTTAGATTAACCATAATGGAAATAGTTATAAAAAAGATAGCACAACTTATCAAATAGAATATTACATTGAATGTTAACAGCAAAATTCTGGTAGAAGCAACGTTAAATTTCCAGTTACAATGAACAAAAAATAAAATCTGGAATCCAAACATATTTATATGTAACAATGATTCACTAAATTTTTATATTAAGGGGCAGTAAAGTCCATTCTAATATCTTAAAAATTTTTAACACACGAAGTAAATGTGAATTATGTATGTGTCGATTATAACGAATAACACTGTCACAATAATTTATCACCTTTATGTAATTTTGTTTTGTTCAATAAAGAGTTTATTTGATGAATAATATATTATTGATTTTTTACGTATTACTAGGTTAAAAAAATACGGAAATACACAGTAGACTTCTAAAAAAAATCAAAAAATTGAGACCTCCACATGAAAACCCATAGGACTACTAATGAACTCATTAACTTTAAACACCTTTTAAAGAGTTCAATTTGTATTCTCAAAAAGATCATTTTACATTATGATTTACCTACCGCTTCGTTTGAGCAACTAAACCTTTAGATAAGATGAACTCTTACAGAATGCTCTAGGAACTCATCTGGTGGCACATAATTTGATTAAACAATGAACCTTTTTCGAACTCTTATGGGGCAGATCAAATAGTTTTCAGAAATTCATTTAATAAACGTGAATACTTAATGAAGTTTTTAGGAATTGTTCTTGCCTACTGGGCATAAATTTCTTATAAAGGCATTAGTAATTAAGTACGACAAATCATTTTTTTACAGGTCATTAAACTTATAATATGAAATCTCTGTCCATTTGATGTATGTGTTCTACGAAATTGTTAAATAATAAGTTGCTAATAATGTACGGGTACAAAACTTCCTGATAAATATTTCGTAATCATCTTATTTTAGTTTATCACATTAACTTTCCATCTAAATCTCAATAATTCACCGAAACAAAAAATATATTTCGTGCGATCAAAGTGACAACACCTTATAACGCGTTAGAAGTCGAATATATTAAATTTTCCTGCATCCACCATAGTACATTTAAAACATGTAAATATTAAAAACATTTTTTTTTTCTTATAGAAGAAGTTTTGTGATGGGCGAAAATGTCCTCTGTGTGTATGTGTGCGTGCCTCTCTCTTTCTCTCTCTCTGTGTGTGTGTGTGTGTGTGTGCGTGTGTGTGTGAGAATGTACATGTAATCAGTCATATCTCAAAATTCTGACAGCACAGCGGATTTTGATGAAAAAGGATTACATTTTTTTTCGAATTTCTGTGACTACTGGAAAAAAACTAAAGTAATACACCTTACTAAGATTTTTCTCTGGATATCTTGCAAGTAAATTACACATGAAAGTACATTTGAAAATATTTGAAAAATTGCTCTGGCTTTTTCTCGTGGCTCTAATTTTCCAAGTCACGAATCGAAATCAACACTTTTGAAGTGAAACTTCTTGTGGCACATTGTAAATTTTTTCGAGCGACACGAAATTTCTGAGCCCCCCGCCACTCCAGCCGCTCTCTCTCTCTCTCTCTGCCTCGTCCCCCTTGCCACCAGAGCAGTGCATATACGCGTAGAGTGGCCAAAAACTTCAATACTGAATCAATGCTGAATCAACGTTGATTTTAGCGATAAATCAACGCTGAACCAATGTTGAATCAACGTTGATTCCATGAATGACGGAACACTGAAATCAGTCGTAATTTACATTGTTGATTCAACAATGATTCAACGTTAAATCAGCGTTGAATCAGCATTGATTTAAACGTTAATTTAATAATAGAAAAATATAATGCGTATTCAATACAGTTTCACATCAAATAACTGAACCCCCCTGTTTTGGTGTTACCATACGGATAGTACCTCCATTAACGTCAAAATATCTGCTCCAAATGTTATTATACTACTTTTTAATACTAATTTAATTTAAACGTTTTGATTAACGCTGAATCAACGCTGATTCAACGTTGAATCAGTGTTGAATCAACAATGTAAAGTACGACTGATTTCAGTGTTCCGTCATTCATGGAATCAACGTTGAATCAACGTTGATTCAACGCTTAAATCAACGTTGATTCAGCATTGATTCAGCATTAAAGTTTTTGATAGGGGGGACGTGGGACGGCCTTTCTCTCTGCCTCGCTCCCCTTGCTACTACATGCTCAAATTTTTACACACATATATATATATATATATATATATATATATGTATGTGATAGAACGGTTATGACGTGATTTTTTGGCATGCGAATACAGTTTTGACGCATTTTTCCTGTTTTGACGCAAAGTGGTCAAAACAGCTTTTCCTACGAAGCCGGTTTTGGCCACTTTTTGGCACGACTAACCGATTTCAACCATTGTAGAGTACCTCTGACCAGTTTTGACCCTTTTTTTCAGTTTTGACCATTTTTTTTAAACGTTTGACAAAAAATGGTCAAAACCGGGAATTCGAAAGTGGCTATTTAGAATTGCCTCAGCTGTATGACTTTTAGTTGAAATTATAATAGATGTTAAATTATCAATGATAAAAAATATAGTAGAAAAGTAAAGCGAAATTAATTAGTCAAAACTGGTAAATCTGATTCATGCGCTTATTAATAAGACCTTGATACAGTCAATTGACAACGCACCAAATTTTTATACCGAATTCGGCGTTGAAATACATCTTTTAGATCTTATAAGCTTAGAAATTTTTTATATTTATTACAAATTATGCAATAGCTTTTTAATGTCTTAGTTTTAAAGAACATAGTTTATTTGCTAGTGTATGCTTAAAAGACGTAGCATTTGCCTGTATTCCGAATAAGCAAATTAAAAACAAATATTTTAGTCAACCTATATTATATAAATAATCATTTTTAGAATCCTTCATTCTAATATTATATTTTAGTAGACAAACCGTATTCCCTAATTTATAATAGAATTGTAGCCAAAAAAACCGTAATTTTATCTTAAAAAACCGTAGATTTTAAAATAATATTTGAAAATTTACTCCATCGGCAAAACTACGTCATCGTCACTCTGTAGGTCTAGATACCGAGCACAAAAGATCGTATTCAACATCATTTTATAAAGTTTATTCTTTCTGTCGTAAAACATAAAACCAAACCAACTCGAATAACTGATGGGTTTTAATAATTCAAATCAAATAACTCCGTTATTTTTTAACGTTAAACGTAGTAATTTAAATACATTTAATGATAGAAAGAGTCAGTATTATAAAAACTTTTCAATCGTTAAGTTGTTGTAGTATTCCTTTAACTATGTTATAACTGTCTAGACTTGTGCCAGCGCTAGATTGATTTTTTTTATGCAGTAGATCAAAACCTTATGCAACATAATATTTTTACATGGTTTTAAAGGAATAGCGAAAAAATAGGTCAAAACTGATGATTTTGACAAATACGATGATTTATAAGACCCAGTCACGCTTAATTGACGTTATTCCGTATCTCTGTGATAGAGTTGGCGTTAAAATACTTCTTTTGTATTGTTTCGGTTAAGTTACTGTTAATATTAACTGAAAAAAGATAGTATCAAATTCCTTGAGTCAGACTTCTATGAGACTTGGCTGAATAGCAAGTGTATGCCAATAACAAGTATCTTACATCTGGAGCAAAATAGCAACGTCTACAAGACATTCCAGTTATCTTATTGCATATAATTTTTAATTTTCAGATTTCTCCATTATATTCTATATTTCTAAACAAACAGCAATCTCTGCTTAAAGTTTAAACGGTGGCCACTGTAATTGTTGATCTTATCAAATACAATTGTGTCTATTTTGTGATTGATGATCTAAAAATTTAAACTTGTCAAATTACTAATATTGTCACTATACAGGCTTAGTTATTCGTTACCACAGACCGTATACAACTAAATCCAATTATGTTTATTGCCTCATTTGCTCAACAACCGTTTACAAGATTAAATCTCAGAAGGCTTTACTTTTTATGCAATGATTTTTTTTTTTTTTTTTTGGTCTTTTCTTAAACGTTGTAATTCATACGCTCTCGAGTAATGGAAATTGGTTAAAAAAGAAAAAAAATTTCTTTGTGGAGAAGTTTTGGTATTTATTAATTCTAAGCATTATTGTTCAATCTTATGCTCTCCGATAAATTGCTTTTTCTCCCCGAGCGGGGTATTAAAAATTTAATACTCCTAATAATACTATAGTTGAAACGTGAAACGAAATAAATAAGTCAAAACTGTTAAATATGATTTACTCGCACAACTTTAAGACCTTGATACAATCGACTGACAACGCGCAGTATCTTTTTAGCGTATTTGGTGTTAAAAAACATCTTTCGGATCTTACAATTTTAGTTCTTTTTTATATTAAACTTGAAAAATGCTATAAACTTTTGACTGTCTAAGTTTTAAGAGACATGGTTTCATTGCAAGTAAATGCCTATATGTTATTAAATTAGTCTGGATTTCAAATAAGCAAATTAAGTAAGACATATCAGTCAACTTATTATTCATAAAAAATCATCCTCAGAATCCTTTATTCTGATTCATTGTTTCACTAGATTAACCGTATTCCCTAATTAATAAAGGAACAGTAGCTAGAAAAAGCGTATTTTTATCTAAGAAATCCGTAATTTTTAAAATGATATTTAAAAAATAACTTCATTGCTGAAACAACGTTATCGTCACTCTATAGGTCTACATTTCTGGCACAAAAGACCGTATTTTACATAATTTTATAACTATAATATAAATACTTTAGTTAAAAAACATAACACAAATGCTTGTTAACTATCTGATAGCAATCAATAATTTAAATCAAATAACTCCGTTACCTTCTAACGTTTATTGTAGTTATCTAAGGACATTCATTATGAGAAAGTGTTAGTATTATGAGACAGTTTTTAATCATAAAGTTGTAATAGTAAACCTCGAAAAAATAACAACTGTCCACCTTCATTTCAAATGTGAGTTGCATTTTTTTTCGTGCAGAAGATCACAACCTTATTAAACATTATATTAACATGGTTTAAAAAAAAAAGACAATAACTGGTTAAAACTAATAATGTTGAAACATACCATGATCTATAAACCAAGTCCAGATTGATTTACAATATAACTCATCTCTTTGATAAAGATGGCGTTAAAATACTTTTCTTAAATACTCTTGGTTTAGTAACTGAAAATATCTACTAAAAAAAATGTATATCATTTCTCGAATCAGACTTTAAGAGGACTTGGTTTAATAGCAAGTGTCTGCTGATAACAAGTATCTTTTATCTGGAGCAACTAGGCAAAATGTACGAGTGATTCTAGTTATCTTATTCCGTATAAACGATAATCCTTACACTTCTGTATCATATCTGCTTTTTCTGAACAAACAGCACTAAATGTTTAAACAGTAGAAACAGCAAACGTCGATCTTATCAAATATCATTGTGTCTTTTAAATTATTATTAATTAAAAAAACTGTGTACTAGATCAAATGTTATAAGTCTCCAATTTTCATACAATGTATTTGTTTTCAGTTTATACTTTTCTAAAAAAATGTGATTTATACGCTCTTTCGTAAAAGATATTGTTAAAATAAATTGAAAAATTCTTATTGGTAAAAAGTTTTATTATTTATTTAATCTACAGAATATCGTTTAATTTTATGCTGACTGTTGAATTGAACTATTTCCCCGAGCAGATTATTAACACTTTAATAATCCTTATGTTAACATAGTTGAAAAGAAAAACGAGATAAATTAGTGAAAACTAGTAAATCTGATCTATGCGCTTATTAATAAGACCGTGATACAATCAATTGACAGCGCACTGAAATTTTTTAACGAATTCAGCGTTAAAATACATCTTTCAAATCTTATAAGTTTGAAAATTTTTTTATATTTACTACTAATAATGCGATAGCTTTTTAATGTCTTAGTTTTACAAGGCATGGTTCGATTGCTAGTCTATGCTAAAAAGCAATTGCATTTGCCTGGATTCCGAACAAACAAATTAAAAACAAATATTTAGTCAACCTATTTGATATAAATAATCATTTTTAGAATCCTTTATTCTAATATTATATTTTACAAGAAAAACCGTATTTTCTGATTTTCAATAGAATAGAAGCCAAGAAAGCGTATTTTTAACCAAGAAACCCGTAAATTTTAAAATAATATTTTAAAATTAACTCAAACTCCAAAACTACGTTATCCTCACTCTATAGGCTAGATACCTTGCACAAAAGAACATATTCAACATCATTTTATAAATTTTATTCTTTCTGTTGTGAAACATAACACAAAACTAACTTAAACAACCAATGGCTTTTAATAATCTCAAGTTGTTGTAGTAATCCTTTAATCAAATTATAACTGTCTAGACTTGTGCCAGCGCTGGATTGCTTTTTATTCGTGCAGTAGATCGACACCTAATTAAACATAATAATAACATGGTTCAAAAGAAATAGTAAAAGAATGGGTCAAAACTGATGATTTTAACATATACTTTGATCTATAAGACCCAGTCACACTTGATTGACAATGTCCGAATATTAAAACATAAATAATCCTAGAATGAACAAACTTAGAGAGTAAAACAAGATTAGTTAGTTAAAACTGGTAACTCTGATGTATGCGCTTAATAATAAGACCATGATACAATCGATTAACAACGCGCAAAATTGTTTTAACAAATTCGACGTTAAAAAACATCTTTCGGATCTGATAAGTTTAGAAATTTTAATATGTACTACAAAAAAGGCATCAGCTTTTTTATGTCCTAGTTTTAAAAGACATAGTTTAATTGCTAGTTAATAATAGAAAGTAGTTGAAATTCCTGGATTCCCAATAAGCAAATTAAAAACGAACATATGGGTCAAACCATTTAATATAAATAGTTATCCTTAAAATCCTTTATTATAATATTATATATTAGTCGACAAACCGTATTTTCTAACTTTTCTTAGAACAGTAGCCGTAAAGAGCGTATTTCTATCTAAGAAACCCGTAGATTTTAAAATAATATTATGAAATTTACTAAATCGCTAAAACAACGTCAACGTCACTCTATAGGTCTAGATACCTGGCAAAAAAGAGGGTTTTCAACATCATTTTATAAATTTTATCCTTTTTGTTGTATAACATAAGACCTAACCAACTTAGATAACCAATGGCGTTTAATAATCCAGGGCAAATTACTCTGGTTTGTCTTAACGTTAGTCGTCATTATCTTAAAACATTCATTGTTAGAAAGTGTTAGTATAGTAAAAAAGTTACGAATTGTTAAGTTGTTGTAGTAATTCTTTAACTAAATTATAACTGACTACACTAATGACAGTGCTGAATTGCATTTTTGTTCGTGCATTTGATTGAAACCTTATAGGACATGATATTAACATGGTATAAAAAAAATAGCAAAAGATTGATTCGAAAGTAATGATTTTGACATATACGATGATCTATAAGACCCAGTCACGATCAATTAACAATGTCCTGTATCTCTTTAATAAAAATGACGTAAAGATACTTCTGTTATATTATCTTAATTAAGTAACAGTTGATATCTACTGAAAAAAGATAGTATTACATTCCTTAAATAAGACTTTTATTAGATTCGGCTGAATAGCAATTGGATGCTGATAACAAATATCTTATATCTAAAGCAAAATAGCAACGTTTGGAAGACATTCCAGTTATCTTATTGCGTATAATCGATAATCCCTGAGTTTTTCCATTATAATTTGTTTTTCTAAAAAAACAGCATTCTCTGTTTAAAGTTTAAACAGTGGCAACTGCAAACGTAGTTCTTTTCAAATACAATTGTATCTGTTTCTAAGTAATGATCTAAAATTCATTAACTTGTCAAAACACTAATATTGTCACTACATAGGTTTAGTTATTTGTTACCATAGACCGTATAAGACAAAATAAAATTTTAAATTTGATAATAAAACTACTGTCTTCTTGCTCCTTTGCCATAATTAAGGAAATTTAAATGAAAAAACTTGGAATATTTAAATAGCCATGCTCCAAGATTCTAAGTTTTTTTACTTAAATTTCCCAAAATCAAATTTTGTTGATTGCCTAAGTTGCTAAACGACCGTGCACTAGATTGAATCTCAGACGGCTTTACTTTAAATGCATAGTTTTTTTTTTTTTTAGTCTTTTCTTGAATGTTGTAATTCATACGCTCTTGAATAATCGAAATTGGTGAAATAAAAAAAATTTTCTGTGCGAAGAAGTTTTGGTATTTATTCGATCGAAGCATTGTTGTTCAATCTTATGCTCTCCGATAAAATGTACTTTCTCCCCGAGCAGAGTATTGAAAGTTTAATAATCTATATAATAACATAGTTAGAACGTAAGACCAAATAACTAATTTAAAACTGTTAAAGCCGATCTAAACGCTCAACTATAAGACCTTGATACAATCGATAGACAACGCGCAGTATCTTTTTAGCGCATTTGGCGTTAAAATACATCTTTCGAATCTCATTATTTAAGTTCTTTTTTATATTAAACTAAAAAAAATGCTATAAGCTTTTGACTGACGAAATTTTAAAAGACATAATTTAATTGCAAGTAAATGATTATAAGTTAATCAATTAGTCTAGATTTCAAACAAGCAAATTAAGAAAGACATATCGGTCAATCTATTAATAGTAAAAAATCATCCTTGAAATCTTCTATTCTAATTCAATAATTAACTAGATTGACCGTATTCCCTAATTTATAGAGGAAAAGTAGTTAGGAAAAGCGTATTTTTTTCTAAGAAACCCGTAATTTTCAAAATAAT
Source organism: Copidosoma floridanum (assembly GCF_036245765.1). Taxonomy (NCBI): domain Eukaryota; kingdom Metazoa; phylum Arthropoda; class Insecta; order Hymenoptera; family Encyrtidae; genus Copidosoma; species Copidosoma floridanum. Next base: position 820,411 of record NW_028321917.1, on the reverse strand, counting down.
ATTTATAAAATATCTCTATAGCTAACACAACGTTATCGTCACTCTATAAGTCAAAATACCTGGAACCAAAGAACGTATTTAACATCATTTTATAAATTTTAATCTTTTTGTTGTAAAACATAAGACCAAACCAACTTAAATAACCGATGGCTTTTAATAATATAAATCAAAAAACTTGGTTATCTTTTAACGTTAATCGTTGTAATCTAATTAAATTTAATGTGAGAAAGTGTCAGTATTATAAACAAGTTATTAATCGTTAAGTTGTTGTAGTCATCCTAAAATCAGATATTAACTGTCTAGACTTGTGCCAGCGCTGGATTGCTTTATTTCCTGGCAGTAGATCGAAACCTTATCAAAAATAATAATAACATGGTTCAAAAGCAATAGCAAAAGAATGGGTTAAAACTGATAATTTTAACATATACTTCGATCTATAAGACCCAGTCACTCTTGTTTGACAATGTCCGAATATTAAAACATACATAATCCTTATATAAACATAGTAAAGAAGTAAAACAAAATTAGTTAGTTAAAACTGGTAACTTTGATTTATGCAATTAATAATAAGACCGTGATACAATTGATTGACAACGCGCGGAATTGTTTTAACGAATTCAACGTTAAAAAACATCTTTCGGATCTTATAAGTTTAGAAATTTTTATATGTACTACAAAAAAGGCATCAGCTTTTTTATGTCTTAGTTTTAAAAGACTTAGTATAATTGCTAGTGAACGCTAGAAAGTAATTGAAAATTCCTGGATTTCGAATAAGCAAATTAAACGAACATATGGGTGAAACCATTTTATATAAATAATTATCCATAAAATCCTTTATTATAATTTTTTATTTTAGTAGACAAACCGTATTTCCTAACTTTTCTTAGGACAGTAGCCGGAAAGAGCGTATTTCTATCTAAGAAACCCGTAGATTTTAAAATAATATTTTGAAATTTACTAAACAGCTAAAATAACGTCAACGTCACTCTATAGGTCTAGATACCTGGCGCAAAAGAGGGTTTTCAACATTAATTGATGAATTTTATTTTTTCTGTTGTAAAACATAAGATCTAATCAACGTAAAAAACTAATAGCGTTTAATAATCGAGGGCAAATTACTTTGGTTTCTTTTAAAGTATATCGTTATTATCTTTAAACATTCATTATTAGAAAGTGTTACAAATTGTCAAGTTGTTGTAGTAATTCTTTGACTAAATTATAACTGACTACATTTATGACAGCGCTGGATTGCATTTTTTTTCGTGCAGTAGTTTTAAACCTCATGGGACATGATATTAACATGGTAAAGAATTAATAGCAAAAGAAAGATTCGAAAGTAATGATTTTGACTTATATGATGATCTATAAGATCCAGCCACGCTTGATTAACAATGTTCCGTATCTCTTTAATAAAAGTGGCGTAAAAATACTTCTGTTGGATCATCTTAATCAAGTAACAGTTGATATCTACTAAAAAAAGATAGTATAACATTTCTTGAATCAGACTCTTATGAGACTTGGCTGAATAGCAAGTGTATGCTGATAACAAATATCTTATATCTGGAGCGAAACAGCAACGTTTGAAAGACATTCTAGTTATCTTGTTGCGCATAATCAATAATCCTTAGATTTTTCCATTATAATTTGTTTTTCCAAACAAACAGCACTCTCTGTTCAAAGTTCAAACGGTGGCAACTGTAAACGTAGTTCTTCTCAAATGCAATTGTATTTGTTACCAAATAATAATCTAAAATTTATAAACTTGTTAAATCACTAATATTTTCACTACATAGGTTAAGTTATTTGTTACCACAGATCGTATGAGACTAAATTAAATCTTGATAATTGCCTAAGTTGCTAAACAACCGTGTACTAGATTGAATTTCAGAAGTCATTACTTCCTATGCATAGTTTTTTTTTTTGGTCTTTCCACGAATGTTGTGATTCATACGCTTTTAAGTATAGTAATTAGTACAATAGAAAAAAACAATTTATTTGCGGAAAAATTTAGGTATTTATTTAATCTCAGCATTATTGTTCAATCTTATGCTCTCCGATAAATTGCACTTTCTTTCCTAGAAGAGTATTAAAACTCACATAATTCTAATAATAACATAGTGGAAACGTAAAACGAGATAACTAAGTCAAAACTGTTAAAGCCGATCTATACGCTTAACTATAAGACCTTGATAGTTTCGATTGACAACGCGCAGTATCTTTTTAGCGTATTTGGAGTTTAAATACAGATTTTAGATCTTTTAATTTTGGTTCTTTTTTCTATTAAACTAAAAAAAATGCTATAAGCTTTGGACTGTCTAAGTTTTCAGAGCCACAGTTCAATTGCAAGTACATGCTTATAAGTTAATAAATTAGTCTGAATTTTAAACAAAAAAATAAAGAAAGACATATGAATCAACCTATTCATCATAAAAATTCATCCTTAAAATTCTCTATTCTGTTTTGATGTTTCACAAGATTAACCATACTTCCTAATTTATAAAGAAACAGTAGCTAGAAAAAGCGTAATTTTATCTAAGAAACCCGTTAGTTTCAAAATGATATCAAAAAAATATCTTAATCGCTGAAACAACGTTTTCGTCACTCTATAGGTCTAGATACCTTGCACAAAAAAACGTATTTAACATCATATTATAAATTTTATTCTTTCTGTTGTGAAATGAAACACCAAATTAACTTAAATAAGCGATGGCTTTTAATAATCAAAATCAAACAACTTTGTTATCTTTTATTGTTAATCGTAGTAATCTAAGTGAACTAAATGTGAGAAAGTGTCAGTATTGTAAACAAGTTTTTAATTGTTAAGTTGTTGTAGTAATCCTTAAATTAGATTATAACTGTCTAGACTTGTGCCAGCGCTAGATTGCTTTATTTTTGTTGCAGTAGATCAAAACCTTATTGAAAATAATAATAACGTGGTTCAAAAAAAATAGCAAAAGAATGGGTAAAAACTGATGATTTTAACATATACTTTGAACTATAAGACCCAGTCACGCTTGATACAATGTCCTGTATCTCTTTGATAAAGTTGGCAATGGAATATTTCTCTTAGATATTCTTGGTTTAGTAACTGCTAATATCTTCTATAAAAAAAAGTATAAAATTTCCGGATTCGGACTGTAATAAGACTGAGTTTAAAAGCAAGTCTATGATGATAACAAGTATCTTTTATCTAAAGCTAATAGGCAACATTTAGGAGTTATTCGAGTTATCTTTTTGTGTATAAACGATAATCTTTGAAGTTCTGCATTATATCTCGTTCATCTGAGCAAACGGCAGTTATTGTTAAACAGTAGCTATAACAACGTAGTCGTTAACAGATACAATTGTGTCCATTTTGATATTAATTATCTAAGAATAACATACTTGTTGAAATAATTATATAAATACTACATAGGCTTTATTAGTTGTTACCACAGGCTGTATACAACTTGATAAAATTATGATTATTGCCTGGTTGCTTAAGGACCGTGCACTAGATTAAATGTCAGACGGCTTAAATTTTTATACGTTGTTCTAATTTATTTCGATTTTTTTTAAATAAATATATTTTATACTTTTTTTCGTAATAGATATTTACAAAATAAATGAAAAAATTTTTATTGTTCAATTTTGGTATTTATTAAATCTGAGCCTTGTGGTTCAATCTTATGCTAATTGTTAAAATGCACTTTTTCTTCCAGCAAAATATTAAAACATAAATAATCCTTATACAAACATAGTTAGAAAGTAATACGAAATTAGTTAGTCAAAACTGGTAACTCTGATTTATGCGCTTAATAATAAGACCGTAATACAATCGATTGACAACGCGTGAAATTGTAGTAACGAATTCGACGTTAAAAAACATCTTTTGGATCTTATATGTTTAGAAATTTTTATGAGTACAACGGGAAAGGCATCAGTTTTTTCATGTCTTAGTTTCGAAAGACATAGTTTAGTTGCTAGTGAATGCGAGAAAGTTGTTCAAAATGCCTTGATTCCAAATGAACAATGAAAAACAAACATATGGGTCAATCCATTTAATGTAAAAAATTATCCTCAAAATCCTTTTTTATAATATTACATTTTAGTAGACAAACCGTATTTCCTCATTCTTCTTAGAACAGTAGCTGAAAAGAGGGTACTTTTATCAAAGAAACCCGTAGATTTTAAAATAATATTTTGAAATTTACTAAATCGCTAAAACAACGTCAACGTCACTTTATAGGTCTAGACACCTGGCACAAAAAAAGGTTTCCGACATCATTTTATAAATTTTAACCTTTTAGTTGTAAAACGTAAGACTCAACCAACTTAAATAATTAATGGCGTTTAATAATCCAGGGCAAATTACTCTGGTTTCTCTTGACGTTAATCGTCATTATCTTAGAACATTCATTGTTAGAAAGTGTAAGTATAGTGAAAGAGTTACAAATTGTTAAGTTGTTGTAGTTATTCTTTAACTTAATTATAACTGTCTACACTCTAATCAGCGCTGGATTGCATTTTTTTTGTGCTGTAGATCGGAACCTTAAGAGACATGATAATAACATGGTATAAAAGGAATAGCAAAAGAATGATTTGAAAGTAATAATTTAGACATATACGATGATCTATAAGTCCCAGTCACACTTGATTAACAATGTCCTGTATCTCTTTAATAAATATCGTGTTGAGATACTCATTAGATTAACCGTTTTCATTAATTTTTAAAGAAACAGTAGCTAGAAAAAGCGTAATTTTATCTAAGAAACCCGTTATTTTAAAAATGATATTGAAAGAATATTTTAATCGCTGAAACAACGTTTTTGTCACTCTTTAGGTCTAAATACCTTGCACAAAAAAACGTATTTAACATCATTTTATAAATTTTATTCTTTCTGTTGTGATATCAAACACCAAATTAACTTAAATAACCAATGGCTTTTAATAATCTAAATCAAACAACTTCGTGATATGTAAACGTTGATCGTAGTTCTCTAAGTAAAGTTAATGTTAGAAAGTGTCAGTATTATAAACAAGTTTTCAATCGTTAAGTTGTTGTAATAATCTTCAAATCAGATGTTAACTGTCTAGACTCGTGCCAGCGCTAAATTGCTTTATTTTAGTGCTATAGATCCAAACCTCATTAAAAATAATAATAACATGGTTCCAAAGAAATAGCCAAAGAAGTGGTCAAAACTAATGATTATAACGTATACTTCCATTCATGAGACCCAGTCACAGTCGATAAACAATGTCCTGTATCTCTTTGATAGAGTTGGGGTTAAAATTTTTTTGTAGATCCTCTTCGTTTAGTTACTACTAATATCTACTCAAAGAAAAGTTCAAAATTTCTTGATTCAGACTTTTATTAAAATTGGTGTAAGATTAAGTCTATTCTGATAACAAGTTTTTTTTATTAAGAGCTTATAGGCAATATTTAAAAGTTATAAAAGTTATCTCCTTGTTCATAAACAATAATACTTTAAATTCTGCATCATATCTCGTTTATCTGAGTGAACGGCAGTTAATGTTAAACGGTAGCTACAGCAATTGTAGTCTTTAGCAAATACAATTGTGTCCATTTTGAATTTAATAATCTAAGAATAACATACTTGTCAAAACAATTATATAAACACTATATAGGCTTAGTTATATGTTACCACAGACTGTATACAACTTGATCAAACTATGATTATTGCCTAGTTGCTTAACGACCGTGCACTGGATTTAATGTCAGACGGCTTAAATTTTTATACAATGTTTTTTTTTATTTAAATCTTTCCTAAATAAATATATTTTATATTTTTTATTGTAATAGATATTTACAAAATCAATGAAAAAGTTTTTCTTGTTTAGTTTTTGTATTTATTAAATCTGAGCATTGTGGTTCAATCTCATGCTAATTGTTAAAATGCATTTTTTCTCCGAGCAGAATATTAAAACATAAATAATCCTAATATGAACATAGTTAATAAGCAAAACATGATAAGTTGTTTAAAACTGGTAACTCTGATGTATGCGCTTAATAGTAAGACCGTAAAACAATCGATTGACAACGCACGAAGTCGTTTTAACAAATTCGACGTTAAAAAACATCTTTAAGATCGTTAAAGTTTAAAAATTTTTATATGTACGACAAAAAAGGCATCAGCTTTCTTGTGTCTTAGTCTCCAACGACATAGTTTAATTGCTAAGGAACGCTTGGAAGTAGTTTTAAAATGCCTGGATTCCGAATAAGCAAATTAAAAACGAACATATGGGTCAACCCATTTAAAATAAATAACTATTCTTAAAATCCTTTATTTAAATATTTTATTTTAGTAGACAAACCGTATTTTCTAATTTTTCTTAAAACAGCAGCTAAAAGGTCCGTATATTTATCAATAAAAACCCGTAGATTTTAAAAAAATATTTTGAAATTTACTAAATCGCTAAAACAAGGTTAACGTCACTCTATAGGTCTAGATACCGGGCACAAAAAAGGGTTTTTGACATTATTTTATAAATTTCATCCTTTATGTTGTAAAACATAAGACTCAACCGACTTGAATAACCAATGGCATTTAATAATCCAGGGCAAATAACTCTGGTTTCTTTTAACGTTAATCGTCATTATCTTAGAACATTCATTATTAGACAGTGTAAGTATAGTAAAAGAGTTACAAATTGTTAAGTTGTTGTAGTTATTCTTTAACTAAATTATAACTGACTACACTTATAACAAAGCTAGATTGCATTTTTTTTGTGCAGTAGATTGAAACCATATGGGACATAATATTAACATAGTATAAAAGGAATAGCAAAAGATCTATTTAAAACTAATAATTTATACATATACGATGATCTATAAGACCCAGTTACACATAATCAACAATTTCCTGTATCTTTTTGATAATTATGGTGTTGAGATACTCACTAGATTAACCCTATTCCCTAATTTATAGAAAAACAGTAGCTAGAAAAAGCGGAATTTTATTTAAGAAACCTGATAGTTTCGAAATGATATTAAAAATATATCCTAATCGCTAAAACAACGTTTTTGTCTCTCTATAGGTCTAGATACCTTGCACAAAAAAACGTATTCAACATCATTTTATAAATTTTATTCTTCCTGTTGTAAAACATAACACCAAACCAACTTGAATAACCGATGGCTTTTAATAATCCAATTCAAATAATTTCGTTATCTTCTGATGTTAATTGTAGTCATCATAGTAAATTTAATGTTAGAGAGTGTGAGTATTATAAACAGTTTTTAATCGTTTAGTTGTTGTAGTAATCCTTAAATCAGATTATAACTGTCTAGACTTGTGCCAGCGCTGAATTGCTTTATTTTTGTGCAGTAGATCAAAACCTCATTTAAAATAAAATGAACATGGTTCAAGAGAAATAGCCAAAGGATGGGTCAAAACTGATGATTTTAACATATACTTTGAACTATAAGACCCAGTCACGCTTGATTGTTAATGTCCTGTATCACTTTGATGAATTTAGCGTTGAAATATTTCTCTTAGATCCTCTTGGCTTTGTAACTGCTAATATCTTCTAAAAAAAAATATAAAATTTCTTGATTCAGACTGTAATAAGACTAAGTTTAAAAGCTGGTCTATGCTGATAACAAGTATCTTTTATCTAGAGCTAATAGGCAACATTAAAAAGTTATTCGAGTTATCTTATTGTGTAGAAAAGATAATCCTCAAAGTTCTGCATCATATCTCGTTCATCTGAGCAAACGGCAGTTAATGTTAAACAGTAGCTACAACTGACGTAGTCGTTAACAAATACAATTGTGTCCATTTTTGTATTAGTGATCTGAGAATAACATACTTGTCAAAATAATTATATAATTACTATATAGGCTTAATTAGTTGTTACCACAGGCTGCATACAACTTAATCAAATCATGATTATTGCCTAGTTGCTTAACGATCGTGCATTAGATTAAATGTCAGATGTTTTAAATTTTTCTACAATTTTTTTTTATTTCGATCTTTTTTGAGTAAATGTATTTTAAATTTTTTTTTGTAATAGACATTTCCAAAATAAATAAAAAAAGTTTTATTGGTTAATTTTAGTGATCATTAAATCTGAGCATTGTGGTTTAATCTTATGCAAATTGTTGAAATGCGATTTTTGCCCGAGCAGAATATTAAAACAAAAATAATCCTTATATAAACATAGTTGAAAAAAAATACAAAATAAGTGAGTTAAATATAATTACTCTGATTTATGCGCTCAGTAATAAGACCGTGATACAATCGATTGACAACGCGTGGAATTTTTGTAACGAATTCGACCTTAAAAAACATCTTTCGGATCTTATAAGCTTAGAAATTTGGATATGTATAACGGAAAAGGCATTAGTTTATTCATGTCTAAGTTCTTAGAGACATAGTTTAGTTGCTAGTGAATGCAAGAAAGTAGTTGAAAATGCCTGGATCCCAAATAAACAATTAAAAATGAACATATGGGTCAACCCGTTTAATATAAATAATTATCCTTAAAATCCTGCATTATGATATTATACTTTAGTAGACCAACCGTATTTCCTTATTTTTCTTAGAACAGTTGCTGAAAAGAGAGTACTTTTATCTAAGAAACCCGTAGATTTCGGAATAATATTTTGAAATTTACTTAATCGCTAAAACAACGTTTCCGTCACTCTATAGGTCTAGATACCTTGCACAAAAAAACGTATATAACATCATTTTATAAATTTCATTCTTTCTGTTGTTAAACAGAACACCAAATTAACTTAAATAACCAATGGCCTTAAATAATCCAAATCAAACAACTTCGTTGTCTTTTAACGTTGATAGTAGTAATTTGAGTAAATTTAATGTTAGGAAGTGTCAGTATTATAAACAAGTTATTAATCGTTAAGTTGTTGTAGTCATCCTAAAATCAGATTATAACTGTCTAGACTTGTGCCAGCGCTGGATTGCTTTATTTTCTTGCAGTAGATCGAAACCTTATCAAAAATAATAATAACATGGTTCAAAAGCAATAGCAAAAGAATTGGTCAAAACTAGTGATTTTAACGTATACTTCCATCCATAAGACCAAGTAACACTTAACTAACAATGTCCTGTATTTCTTTGATAAAGTTAGCGTTAAGAATTTTTCCTAAGATTCTCTTGGTTAAGTTACTCCTAACATCTACTCAAAGAAATGTTCAAAATTTCTGGATTGAGACTTTATTTTAAATTGGTTTAAGAACAAGTCTATTCTAATAACAAGTATTTTTGATCTAGAGCTTATGGGCAACATTACAACATCATTAAACCTTATGGGACACGATATTAACATGGTATAAAAGGAATAGCAAAAGAATGATTTAAAAGTAATACATTTGACATATACGATGATTCATAATAGCCAGTCACACTTGATTGACAATGTCCTGTATCTCTTTAATAAATATGGTGTTGAGATACTCACTAGATAAACCGTATTCCCTAATTTATAAAAAAAACAGTAGCTAGAAAAAGTGTAATTTAATCTAAGAAACACGTTATTTTCAAAATGATATTAAAAAAATATCTCAATCGCTGAAACAACGTTTACGTCACTCTATAGGTCTAGATACCTGGCACGAAAAAGGATTTTCGACATCATTTTATTAATTTTATCCTTTATGTTGTAAAACACAAGACTTAATTAACTTAAATAACCAATGGCGTTCAATAATCCAGGGCAAATTACTCTGGTTTCTCTTAACGTTAATCGTCATTATCTTAGAACATTCATTGTTAGAAAGTGTAAGTATAGTAAAAGAGTTACAAATTGTTAAGTTTTTGTAGTTATTTTTTAATTAAATTATAACTGATAACACTTATAACAGCGCTAAATTGCATAATTTTTGTGCAGTAGATTGAAACCTTATGGGACAAGATATTATCATGGTACAAAAAAAATAGCCAAAGAATGATTCGAAAGTAATAATTATGACATATACAATGATCTATAAGACCTAGTCACACTTAATTAACAATTTCCTGTATCTCTATGATAAATATGGTGTTGAGATTTTTACTAGATTAACCGTATTCCCTAATTTTTAAAGAAACAGTAGCTAAAAAAAGTGTAATTTAATCTAAGAAACCCGTTATTTTCAAAAAAATATCAAAGAAATATCTAAATCGCTGAAATAACGTTTACGTCACTCTATAGGTTTAGATACCTTGCACAAAAAAACGTATTCAACATCATTTTATAAATTTAATTCTTTCTGTTGTGAAACAGAACATTAAAGTAACTTAAACAACCGATGGCTTTTATTAATCCAAATCAAACAACTTTGTTATCTTTTATTGTTAATCGTAGTAATCTAAGTGAACTAAATGTTAGAAAGTGTCAGTATTGTAAACAAGTTTTTAATTGTTAAGTTGTTGTATTAATTTTTATTTGAGATTATAACTGTCTAGACCTCTGCCAGCGCTAGATTGCTTTTTTTTTCGCACAGTAGCTTGAAACCTTATTAAAAATAATAATAACATGGTTCAAAAGAAATAGCCAAAAAATAAGTTAAAACTGATAATTTTAACGTATACTTTTATCTATAAGACCCAGTGAGACTTGATTAACAATGTCCTGTATCTCTTTAATAAAGTTGGCTTTGGATTAATTTATTTAGATCCTTCTAGTTTAGTTACTGCTAATATCTTCTAAAAAAACAGTTTAAAATTTCTTAATTCAGACTATAATAAGACTGAGTTTGGAAGCAAGTCTATGCTGATAACAAGTATCTTTTATCTAGAGCTAATAGGCAACATTGGAAAGTTATTCTAGTTTTCTTATTGTGTAGAAAAGATAATCCTCAAAGTTCTGCATCATATCTCGTTCATCTGAGCAAACGGCAGTTAATGTTAAACAGTAGCTACAACAAACGTAGTTGTTAACAAATACAATTGTGTCTATTTTAATAATAATAATCTGAGAATAACAAACTTGTCAAAATAATTATATAATTACTATATAGGCTTAATAAGTTGTTAACACAGGTTGCATACAACTTAATCAAATTATGATTATTGCCTAGTTGCTTAACGATCGTGCACTAGTTTAAATGTCAAATTGTTAAAATTTTTCTACAATTATTTTTTTTATTTCGATCTTTTTTGTGTAAATATATTAAAAATTTTTTTTCGTAATAGACATTTCAAGAATATATAAAAAAAAATTTTATTTCGTTTAATTTTGGTGATCATTAAATCTGAGCATTGTCGTTTAATCTTATGCTAATTGTTGAAATGCGATTTTTGCCCGAGCAGAATATTAAAACAAAAATAATCCTTATATTAACATAGTTAAAAAGAAATACAAAATAAGTGATTCAAATATAGTTACTCTGATTTATGCGCTAAATAATAAGACCGTGATACAATCGATTGACAACGCGTGGAATTTTTGTAACGAATTGGACGTTAAAAAACATCTTTCGGATCTTATAAGCTAAGAAATTTTTATATGTACAACGGAAAAAGCATTAGTTTATTTATGTCTAACTTCTAAAAGACATAGTTTAGTTGCTAGTGAATGCGAGAAAGTAGTTAAAAATGCCTGGATCCCAAATGAACAATTAAAAATGAACATATGGGTCAACCCGTTTAATATAATTAATTATCCTTAAAATCCTGCATTATAATATTATACTTTATTAGACCAACCGTATTTCCTTATTTTTCTTAGAACAGTTGCTAAAAAGATGGTACTTTAATCCAAGAAACCCGTAGATTTGAAAATAATATTTTGAAATTTACTTAATCGCTAAAACAACGTTTTCGTCACTCCTGTATTTCTTTGATAAACATGGTGATGAGATACTCACTCGATTAATCGTTTTCTCTAATTTTTAAAGAAACAGTAGCTAGAAAAAGCGTAATTTTAACTAAGAAACCTGTTATTTTCAAAATGATATTAAAAAAATATTTTAATCGCTGAAACAACGTTTTCGTCACTTTACAGGTCTAGATACCTTAAACAAAAAAACGTATTCAACATCATTTAAAAAATTTTATTCTTTCTGTTGTGAAACACAACACCAAATTAACTGAAATAACCGATGGCTTTTAATAATCTAAATCAAACAACTTTGTTATATTTAAACTTTAATCGTAGTAATCTAAGTAAATTAAATGTTAGAAAGTGTCAGTATTATAAACAAGTTTTCATTCGATAAGTTGTTGTAATAATTCTTAAATCAGATAATAACTGTTTAGACTCGTGCCAGCGCTGGATTGCTTTATTTTTGTGCAGTAGTTTGAAACCTTATCAAAAATATTAATAACATGGTTCAAAAGAAATAGAAAAAGAATAAGTCAAAACTAATGATTTTAACATAAACTATCATTCATAAGACCCAGTCACACTTGATTAACAATGTCCTGTGTCTCTTTGATAAAGCTGGCGTTAAAATATTTTTTTTAGATCCTCTTGGTTTAGTTACTGCTAATATCTACTCGAAGAAAAGCTCAAAATTTTTTGATTCATACTTTAATCAAAATTGGTGTAAGAGCAAGTCTATTCTGATAATAAGTATTTTTCATCAAAATCTTATAGGCAAAATTTAAAAGTTATTATAGTTATCTTCTTGTTTTTAATCGATAATCCTTTAAGTTCTGCATCACATCTCGTTTATCTGAGTGAACAGCAGTTAATGTTAAACGGTAGCTACAACAATCGTAGTCTTTAACAAATACAAATGTGACCATTTTAAAATTATTAATCTAAGAATAACATATTTGTCAAAACAATTATATGATCACTATATAGGCTTAGTTATTTGTTACCACAGGCTGTATACAACTTGATCAAACTATAATTATTGCCTAGTCCCTTAACGACCATGGACTAGATTAAGAGTCAGATGGCTTAAACATTCATACAAAGTTTTATTTTTATTGCGATCTTTTTTAGATAAATATATTTTATATTTTTCTTCGTAATAGAAATTTACAAAATAAATGAAAAAGTTTTTATTGTTTAATTTTGGTATTTATTACATCTGAGCATTGTGGTTCAAACTTATGCTAATTGTCGAAATGCATTTTTTCTCTGAGCAGAATATTAAAACATAAATAATCCTAATTTAAACATAGTGAAAAAGTTATACAAAGTAAGTTAGTTAAAACTGGTAATTCTGATTTATGCGCTTAATAATAAGACCGTTATACAATCTATTGACATCGCGTGAAATTGTTGTAACGAATTCAACGTTAAAAAACAACTTTCACATTTATAAGTTAAGAAATTTTTATAAGTACAACGGAAAAATCATCAGTTTTTTAAGATTTAAAAAACATCGTTAAATTGCTAGTAAATGCTAGAAAGAAGTTGAAAATGCCTGGATTCCGAATGATCAAATAAAAAACGAACATATGGGTCAACCCATTGAAAATAAATTATTATCCTTAAAATCCTTTATTCAAATATTATATTTTAGTAGACAAACCGTATTTCCTTATTTTCCTTAAAACAGCAGCTAAGAAGTCCGTATTTTTATCTAAAAAACCAGTAGATTTTAAAAAAATATTCTGAAATTTACTAAATCGCTAAAACAACAATAACGTCATTCTATAGGTCTAGATACCTGGCACAAGAAAGGGTTTTCGACATCATTTTATAAATTTTATCCTTTACGTTGTAAAACAACAGACTTAATTAACTTAAATAACCAATGGCGTTAAATAATCCAGGGCAAACTACTCTGGTTTCTCTTAACGTTAATCGTCATTATCTTAGATTATTTATTGTTAGAAAGTGTAAGTTTAGTAAAAGAGTTACAAATTGTTAAATTTTTGTAGTTATTTTTTATCTAAATTATAACTGACTACACTTATAACAGCACTGGATTGCATTTTTTATGTGCAGTAGATTGAAACCTTATGGGACATGATATCAACATGGTATAAAAGAAATAGCAAAAGAAAGATTCGAAAGTAATAATTTTGACATATACAATGATCTATAAGACCCAGTTACACTTAAGTAACAATTTCCTGTATCTCTTTGATAAATATGGTGTGGAGATACTCACTAGATTAGCCGTATTCCCTAATTCATGAATGAACAGTAGCTAGGAAAAGCGTAATTATATCTAAAAAACCCGTTAGTTTAAAAATGATATGAAATATATATCTTAATCGCTGAAACAACGTTTTCGTCACTCTATAGGTCTAGATACCTTGCACAAAAGAACGTATTCAACATCATTTTATAAATTTTATTCTTTCTGTTGTAAACCATAACACCAAACCAACTTGGATAAACGATGGCTTTTAATAATCCAAATCAAATAACTTCGTTATTTCCTGATGTTAATTGTAGTCATCTAAGTAAATTTAATGTTAGAAAGTGTCAGTATTATAAACAAGTTTTGAATCGTTAAGTTGATGTAGTAATCCTTAAATCAGATTATAACTGTCTAGACTTGTGCCAGCGTTGAATTGCTTTATTTTTGTGCAGTAGATCAAATCAACATTAAAAATAAAATAAACAAGGTCCAAAAGAAATAGCAAAAGAATGGGTCAAAACTAATGATTTTAACATACACTTTGAACTATAAGTCCCAGTCACACTTGATTGACAATGTCCTGTGTTTCTTTGATAAACATGGTGATGAGATACTTACTCGATTAACCGTTTTCTCTAATTTTTAAAGAAACAGTAGCTAGAAAAAGCGTAATTTTAACTAAAAAACCTGTTATTTTCAAAATGATATTAAAAAAATATTTTAATTGCTGAAACAACGTTTTCGTCACTTTACAGGTCTAGATACCTTAAACAAAAGAACGTATTCAACATCATTTAAAAAATTTTATTCTTTCTGTTGTGAAACACAACACCAAATTAACTGAAATAACCGATGGCTTTCAATAATCTAAATCAAACAACTTTGTTATATTTAAACTTTAATCGTAGTTATCTAAGTAAATTAAATGTTAGAAAGTGTCAGTATTATAAACAAGTTTTCATTCGATAAGTTGTTGTAATAATTCTTAAATCAGATTAAAACTGTTTAGACTCGTGCCAGCGCTGGATTGCTTTATTTTTGTGCAGTAGTTTGAAACCTTATCAAAAATATTAATAACATGGTTCAAAAGAAATAAAAAAAGAATAAGTCAAAACTAATGATTTTAACATAAACTATCATTCATAAGACCCAGTCACACTTGATTAACAATGTCCTGTGTCTCTTTGATAAAGCTGGCGTTAAAATATTTTTTTTAGATCCTCTTGGTTTAGTTACTGCTTATATCTACTCGAAGAAAAGCTCAAAATTTTTTGATTCATACTTTAATCAAAATTGGTGTGAGAGCAAGTCTATTCTGATAATAAGTATTTTTCATCAAAATCTTATAGGCAAAATTTAAAAGTTATTAAGTTATCTTCTTGTTTTTAATTGATAATCCTTTAAGTTCTGCATCACATCTCGTTTATCTGAGTGAACGGCAGTTAATGTTAAACGGTAGCTACAACAATCGTAGTCTTTAACAAATACAAATGTGACCATTTTAAAATTACTAATCTAAGAATAACATACTTGTCAAAACAATTATATGATCACTATATAGGCTTAGTTATTTGTTACCACAGGCTGTGTACAACTTGATCAAACTATAATTATTGCCTAGTCCCTTAACGACCATGGACTAGATTAAGAGTCAGATGGCTTAAACATTAATACAAAGTTTTATTTTTATTTCGTTTTTTTTAAATAAATATATTTCATATTTTTCTTCGTAATAGAAATTTACAAAATAAATGAAAAAGTTTTTATTGTTTAATTTTGGTATTTAATAAATCTGAGCATTGTGGTTCAAACTTATGCTAATTGTTGAAATGCATTTTTTCTCCGAGCAGAATATTAAAACATAAATAATCCTAATTTAAACATAGTGAAAAAGTTATACAAAGTAAGTTAGTTAAAACTGGTAATTCTGATTTATGCGCTTAATAATAAGACCGTTATACAATCTATTGACATCGCGTGAAATTGTTGTAACGAATTCAACGTTAAAAAACAACTTTCACACTTATAAGTTAAGAAATTTTTATAAGTACAACGGAAAAATCATCAGTTTTTTAAGATTTAAGAAACATCGTTAAATTGCTAGTAAATGCTAGAAAGAAGTTGAAAATGCCTGGATTCCGAATGATCAAATAAAAAACGAACATATGGGTCAACCCATTGAAAATAAATTATTATCCTTAAAATCCTTTATTCAAATATTATATTTTAGTAGACAAACCGTATTTCCTAATTTTCCTTAAAACAGCAGCTAAGAAGTCCGTATTTTTATCTAAAAAACCAGTAGATTTTAAAAAAATATTCTGAAATTTACTAAATCGCTAAAACAACAATAACGTCATTCTATAGGTCTAGATACCTGGCAGAAGAAAGGGTTTTTAACATCATTTTATAAATTTTATCCTTTATGTTGTAAAACAACAGACTTAATTAACTTAAATAACCAATGGCGTTAAATAATCCAGGGCAAACTACTCTGGTTTCTCTTAACGTTAACCGTCATTATCTTAGATTATTTATTGTTAGAAAGTGTAAGTTTAGTAAAAGAGTTACAAATTGTTAAATTTTTGTAGTTATTTTTTATCTAAATTATAACTGACTACACTTATAACAGCACTGGATTGCATTTTTTATGTGCAGTAGATTGAAACCTTATGGGACATGATATCAACATGGTATAAAAGAAATAGCAAAAGAAAGATTCGAAAGTAATAATTTTGACATATACAATGATCTATAAGACCCAGTTACACTTAAGTAACAATTTCCTGTATCTCTTTGATAAATATGGTGTTGAGATACTTACGAGATTAACCGTATTCCCTGATTTATAAAAAAACAGTAGCTAGAAAAAGTGTAATTTAATCTAAGAAACCCGTTATTTTCATGATGATATTAAAAAAATATCTTAATCGCTGAAACAACGTTTACGTCACTTTATAGGTCTAAATACCTGGCACAAAAAAGAATTTTCGACATCCTTTCATTAATTTTATCCTTTATGTTGTAAAACATAAGACTTAATTAACTTAAATAACCAATGGCGTTTAATAATCCAGGGCAAATTACTCTGGTTTTTCTTAACGTTAATCGTCATTATCTTAGAACATTCATTGTTAGAAAGTGTAAGTATAGTAAAAGAGTTACAAATTGTTAAGTTTTTGTAGTTATTTTTTAATCAAATTATAACTGACAACACTTATAACAGCGCTAAATTGCATAATTTTTGTGCAGTAGATTGAAACCTTATGGGACAAGATATTATCATGGTATAAAAGAAATAGCCAAAGAATGATTCGAAAGTAATAATTATGACATATACGATGATCTATTAGACCTAGTCACACTTAATTAACAATTTCCTGTATCTCTATGATAAATAAGGTGTTGAGATTTTTACTAGATTAACCGTATTCCCTAATTTTTAAAAAAACAGTAGCTAAAAAAAGTGTAATTTAATCTAAGAAACCCGTTATTTTTAAAATAATATCAAAGAAATATCTAAATCGCTGAAACAACGTTTACGTCACTCTATAGGTCTAGATACCTTGCACAAAAAAACGTATTCAACATCATTTTATAAATTTAATTCTTTCTGCTGTGAAACAGAACACTAAAGTAACTTAAACAACCGATGGCTTTTATTAATCCATATCAAACAACTTTGTTATCTTTTATTGTTAATCGTAGTAATCTAAGTGAACTAAATGTTAGAAAGTGTCAGTATTGTAAACAAGTTTTTAATTGTTAAGTTGTTGTATTAATTTTTATTTTAGATTATAACTGTCTAGACCTCTGCCAGCGCTAGATTGCTTTTTTTTTCGCACAGTAGCTTGAAACCTTATTAAAAATAATAATAACATGGTTTAAAAGAAATAGCCAAATAATAGGTTAAAACTGATAATTTTAACGTATACTTTTATCTATAAAACCCAGTGAGACTTGATTAACAATGTCCTGTATCTCTTTAATAAAGTTGGCTTTGGAATAATTTATTTAGATCCTTCTAGTTTAGTTACTGCTAATATCTTCTAAAAAAACAGTTTAAAATTTCTTAATTCAGACTATAATAAGACTGAGTTTGGAAGCAAGTCTATGCTGATAACAAGTATCTTTTATCTAGAGCTAATAGGCAACATTGGAAAGTTATTCTAGTTTTCTTATTGTGTAGAAAAGATAATCCTCAAAGTTCTGCATCATATCTCGTTCATCTGAGCAAACGGCAGTTAATGTTAAACAGTAGCTACAACTGACGTAGTCGTTAACAAATACAATTGTGTCCATTTTTATATTAGTGATCTGAGAATAACATACTTGTCAAAATAATTATATAATTACTATATAGGCTTAATTAGTTGTTACCACAGGCTGCATACAACTTAATCAAATCATGATTATTGCCTAGTTGCTTAACGATCGTGCACTAGATTAAATGTCAGATGTTTTAAATTTTTCTACAATTTTTTTTTATTTCGATCTTTTTTGAGTAAATGTATTTTAAATTTTTTTTTGTAATAGACATTTCCAAAATAAATAAAAAAAGTTTTATTGGTTAATTTTAGTGATCATTAAATCTGAGCATTGTGGTTTAATCTTATGCAAATTGTTGAAATGCGATTTTTGCCCGAGCAGAATATTAAAACAAAAATAATCCTTATATAAACATAGTTGAAAAAAAATACAAAATAAGTGAGTTAAATATAATTACTCTGATTTATGCGCTCAGTAATAAGACCGTGATACAATCGATTGACAACGCGTGGAATTTTTGTAACGAATTCGACCTTAAAAAACATCTTTCGGATCTTATAAGCTTAGAAATTTGGATATGTATAACGGAAAAGGCATTAGTTTATTCATGTCTAAGTTCTTAGAGACATAGTTTAGTTGCTAGTGAATGCAAGAAAGTAGTTGAAAATGCCTGGATCCCAAATAAACAATTAAAAATGAACATATGGGTCAACCCGTTTAATATAAATAATTATCCTTAAAATCCTGCATTATGATATTATACTTTAGTAGACCAACCGTATTTCCTTATTTTTCTTAGAACAGTTGCTGAAAAGAGAGTACTTTTATCTAAGAAACCCGTAGATTTCGGAATAATATTTTGAAATTTACTTAATCGCTAAAACAACGTTTCCGTCACTCTATAGGTCTAGATACCTTGCACAAAAAAACGTATATAACATCATTTTATAAATTTCATTCTTTCTGTTGTTAAACAGAACACCAAATTAACTTAAATAACCAATGGCCTTAAATAATCCAAATCAAACAACTTCGTTGTCTTTTAACGTTGATAGTAGTAATTTGAGTAAATTTAATGTTAGGAAGTGTCAGTATTATAAACAAGTTATTAATCGTTAAGTTGTTGTAGTCATCCTAAAATCAGATTATAACTGTCTAGACTTGTGCCAGCGCTGGATTGCTTTATTTTCTTGCAGTAGATCGAAACCTCATCAAAAATAATAATAACATGGTTCAAAAGCAATAGCAAAAGAATTGGTCAAAACTAGTGATTTTAACGTATACTTCCATCCATAAGACCAAGTAACACTTAACTAACAATGTCCTGTATTTCTTTGATAAAGTTAGCGTTAAGAATTTTTCCTAAGATTCTCTTGGTTAAGTTACTCCTAACATCTACTCAAAGAAATGTTCAAAATTTCTGGATTGAGACTTTATTTTAAATTGGTTTAAGAACAAGTCTATTCTAATAACAAGTATTTTTGATCTAGAGCTTATGGGCAACATTACAACATCATTAAACCTTATGGGACACGATATTAACATGGTATAAAAGGAATAGCAAAAGAATGATTTAAAAGTAATACATTTGACATATACGATGATTCATAATAGCCAGTCACACTTGATTGACAATGTCCTGTATCTCTTTAATAAATATGGTGTTGAGATACTCACTAGATAAACCGTATTCCCTAATTTATAAAAAAAACAGTAGCTAGAAAAAGTGTAATTTAATCTAAGAAACACGTTATTTTCAAAATGATATTAAAAAAATATCTCAATCGCTGAAACAACGTTTACGTCACTCTATAGGTCTAGATACCTGGCACGAAAAAGGATTTTCGACATCATTTTATTAATTTTATCCTTTATGTTGTAAAACACAAGACTTAATTAACTTAAATAACCAATGGCGTTCAATAATCCAGGGCAAATTACTCTGGTTTCTCTTAACGTTAATCGTCATTATCTTAGAACATTCATTGTTAGAAAGTGTAAGTATAGTAAAAGAGTTACAAATTGTTAAGTTTTTGTAGTTATTTTTTAATTAAATTATAACTGATAACACTTATAACAGCGCTAAATTGCATAATTTTTGTGCAGTAGATTGAAACCTTATGGGACAAGATATTATCATGGTACAAAAAAAATAGCCAAAGAATGATTCGAAAGTAATAATTATGACATATACAATGATCTATAAGACCTAGTCACACTTAATTAACAATTTCCTGTATCTCTATGATAAATATGGTGTTGAGATTTTTACTAGATTAACCGTATTCCCTAATTTTTAAAGAAACAGTAGCTAAAAAAAGTGTAATTTAATCTAAGAAACCCGTTATTTTCAAAAAAATATCAAAGAAATATCTAAATCGCTGAAATAACGTTTACGTCACTCTATAGGTTTAGATACCTTGCACAAAAAAACGTATTCAACATCATTTTATAAATTTAATTCTTTCTGTTGTGAAACAGAACATTAAAGTAACTTAAACAACCGATGGCTTTTATTAATCCAAATCAAACAACTTTGTTATCTTTTATTGTTAATCGTAGTAATCTAAGTGAACTAAATGTTAGAAAGTGTCAGTATTGTAAACAAGTTTTTAATTGTTAAGTTGTTGTATTAATTTTTATTTGAGATTATAACTGTCTAGACCTCTGCCAGCGCTAGATTGCTTTTTTTTTCGCACAGTAGCTTGAAACCTTATTAAAAATAATAATAACATGGTTCAAAAGAAATAGCCAAAAAATAAGTTAAAACTGATAATTTTAACGTATACTTTTATCTATAAGACCCAGTGAGACTTGATTAACAATGTCCTGTATCTCTTTAATAAAGTTGGCTTTGGATTAATTTATTTAGATCCTTCTAGTTTAGTTACTGCTAATATCTTCTAAAAAAACAGTTTAAAATTTCTTAATTCAGACTATAATAAGACTGAGTTTGGAAGCAAGTCTATGCTGATAACAAGTATCTTTTATCTAGAGCTAATAGGCAACATTGGAAAGTTATTCTAGTTTTCTTATTGTGTAGAAAAGATAATCCTCAAAGTTCTGCATCATATCTCGTTCATCTGAGCAAACGGCAGTTAATGTTAAACAGTAGCTACAACAAACGTAGTTGTTAACAAATACAATTGTGTCTATTTTAATAATAATAATCTGAGAATAACAAACTTGTCAAAATAATTATATAATTACTATATAGGCTTAATAAGTTGTTAACACAGGTTGCATACAACTTAATCAAATTATGATTATTGCCTAGTTGCTTAACGATCGTGCACTAGTTTAAATGTCAAATTGTTAAAATTTTTCTACAATTATTTTTTTTATTTCGATCTTTTTTGTGTAAATATATTAAAAATTTTTTTTCGTAATAGACATTTCAAGAATATATAAAAAAAAATTTTATTTCGTTTAATTTTGGTGATCATTAAATCTGAGCATTGTCGTTTAATCTTATGCTAATTGTTGAAATGCGATTTTTGCCCGAGCAGAATATTAAAACAAAAATAATCCTTATATTAACATAGTTAAAAAGAAATACAAAATAAGTGATTCAAATATAGTTACTCTGATTTATGCGCTAAATAATAAGACCGTGATACAATCGATTGACAACGCGTGGAATTTTTGTAACGAATTGGACGTTAAAAAACATCTTTCGGATCTTATAAGCTAAGAAATTTTTATATGTACAACGGAAAAAGCATTAGTTTATTTATGTCTAACTTCTAAAAGACATAGTTTAGTTGCTAGTGAATGCGAGAAAGTAGTTAAAAATGCCTGGATCCCAAATGAACAATTAAAAATGAACATATGGGTCAACCCGTTTAATATAATTAATTATCCTTAAAATCCTGCATTATAATATTATACTTTATTAGACCAACCGTATTTCCTTATTTTTCTTAGAACAGTTGCTAAAAAGATGGTACTTTAATCCAAGAAACCCGTAGATTTGAAAATAATATTTTGAAATTTACTTAATCGCTAAAACAACGTTTTCGTCACTCCTGTATTTCTTTGATAAACATGGTGATGAGATACTCACTCAATTAATCGTTTTCTCTAATTTTTAAAGAAACAGTAGCTAGAAAAAGCGTAATTTTAACTAAGAAGCCTGTTATTTTCAAAATGATATTAAAAAAATATTTTAATCGCTGAAACAACGTTTTCGTCACTTTACAGGTCTAGATACCTTAAACAAAAAAACGTATTCAACATCATTTAAAAAATTTTATTCTTTCTGTTGTGAAACACAACACCAAATTAACTGAAATAACCGATGGCTTTTAATAATC
Source organism: Copidosoma floridanum (assembly GCF_036245765.1). Classification (NCBI taxonomy): domain Eukaryota; kingdom Metazoa; phylum Arthropoda; class Insecta; order Hymenoptera; family Encyrtidae; genus Copidosoma; species Copidosoma floridanum. The sequence continues at coordinate 797,827 of NW_028321917.1, read as the reverse complement.
TAAATCAAACAACTTTGTTATATTTAAACTTTAATCGTAGTAATCTAAGTAAATTAAATGTTAGAAAGTGTCAGTATTATAAACAAGTTTTCATTCGATAAGTTGTTGTAATAATTCTTAAATCAGATAATAACTGTTTAGACTCGTGCCAGCGCTGGATTGCTTTATTTTTGTGCAGTAGTTTGAAACCTTATCAAAAATATTAATAACATGGTTCAAAAGAAATAGAAAAAGAATAAGTCAAAACTAATGATTTTAACATAAACTATCATTCATAAGACCCAGTCACACTTGATTAACAATGTCCTGTGTCTCTTTGATAAAGCTGGCGTTAAAATATTTTTTTTAGATCCTCTTGGTTTAGTTACTGCTAATATCTACTCGAAGAAAAGCTCAAAATTTTTTGATTCATACTTTAATCAAAATTGGTGTAAGAGCAAGTCTATTCTGATAATAAGTATTTTTCATCAAAATCTTATAGGCAAAATTTAAAAGTTATTATAGTTATCTTCTTGTTTTTAATCGATAATCCTTTAAGTTCTGCATCACATCTCGTTTATCTGAGTGAACAGCAGTTAATGTTAAACGGTAGCTACAACAATCGTAGTCTTTAACAAATACAAATGTGACCATTTTAAAATTATTAATCTAAGAATAACATATTTGTCAAAACAATTATATGATCACTATATAGGCTTAGTTATTTGTTACCACAGGCTGTATACAACTTGATCAAACTATAATTATTGCCTAGTCCCTTAACGACCATGGACTAGATTAAGAGTCAGATGGCTTAAACATTCATACAAAGTTTTATTTTTATTGCGATCTTTTTTAGATAAATATATTTTATATTTTTCTTCGTAATAGAAATTTACAAAATAAATGAAAAAGTTTTTATTGTTTAATTTTGGTATTTATTACATCTGAGCATTGTGGTTCAAACTTATGCTAATTGTCGAAATGCATTTTTTCTCTGAGCAGAATATTAAAACATAAATAATCCTAATTTAAACATAGTGAAAAAGTTATACAAAGTAAGTTAGTTAAAACTGGTAATTCTGATTTATGCGCTTAATAATAAGACCGTTATACAATCTATTGACATCGCGTGAAATTGTTGTAACGAATTCAACGTTAAAAAACAACTTTCACATTTATAAGTTAAGAAATTTTTATAAGTACAACGGAAAAATCATCAGTTTTTTAAGATTTAAAAAACATCGTTAAATTGCTAGTAAATGCTAGAAAGAAGTTGAAAATGCCTGGATTCCGAATGATCAAATAAAAAACGAACATATGGGTCAACCCATTGAAAATAAATTATTATCCTTAAAATCCTTTATTCAAATATTATATTTTAGTAGACAAACCGTATTTCCTTATTTTCCTTAAAACAGCAGCTAAGAAGTCCGTATTTTTATCTAAAAAACCAGTAGATTTTAAAAAAATATTCTGAAATTTACTAAATCGCTAAAACAACAATAACGTCATTCTATAGGTCTAGATACCTGGCACAAGAAAGGGTTTTCGACATCATTTTATAAATTTTATCCTTTACGTTGTAAAACAACAGACTTAATTAACTTAAATAACCAATGGCGTTAAATAATCCAGGGCAAACTACTCTGGTTTCTCTTAACGTTAATCGTCATTATCTTAGATTATTTATTGTTAGAAAGTGTAAGTTTAGTAAAAGAGTTACAAATTGTTAAATTTTTGTAGTTATTTTTTATCTAAATTATAACTGACTACACTTATAACAGCACTGGATTGCATTTTTTATGTGCAGTAGATTGAAACCTTATGGGACATGATATCAACATGGTATAAAAGAAATAGCAAAAGAAAGATTCGAAAGTAATAATTTTGACATATACAATGATCTATAAGACCCAGTTACACTTAAGTAACAATTTCCTGTATCTCTTTGATAAATATGGTGTGGAGATACTCACTAGATTAGCCGTATTCCCTAATTCATGAATGAACAGTAGCTAGGAAAAGCGTAATTATATCTAAAAAACCCGTTAGTTTAAAAATGATATGAAATATATATCTTAATCGCTGAAACAACGTTTTCGTCACTCTATAGGTCTAGATACCTTGCACAAAAGAACGTATTCAACATCATTTTATAAATTTTATTCTTTCTGTTGTAAACCATAACACCAAACCAACTTGGATAAACGATGGCTTTTAATAATCCAAATCAAATAACTTCGTTATTTCCTGATGTTAATTGTAGTCATCTAAGTAAATTTAATGTTAGAAAGTGTCAGTATTATAAACAAGTTTTGAATCGTTAAGTTGATGTAGTAATCCTTAAATCAGATTATAACTGTCTAGACTTGTGCCAGCGTTGAATTGCTTTATTTTTGTGCAGTAGATCAAATCAACATTAAAAATAAAATAAACAAGGTCCAAAAGAAATAGCAAAAGAATGGGTCAAAACTAATGATTTTAACATACACTTTGAACTATAAGTCCCAGTCACACTTGATTGACAATGTCCTGTGTTTCTTTGATAAACATGGTGATGAGATACTTACTCGATTAACCGTTTTCTCTAATTTTTAAAGAAACAGTAGCTAGAAAAAGCGTAATTTTAACTAAAAAACCTGTTATTTTCAAAATGATATTAAAAAAATATTTTAATTGCTGAAACAACGTTTTCGTCACTTTACAGGTCTAGATACCTTAAACAAAAGAACGTATTCAACATCATTTAAAAAATTTTATTCTTTCTGTTGTGAAACACAACACCAAATTAACTGAAATAACCGATGGCTTTCAATAATCTAAATCAAACAACTTTGTTATATTTAAACTTTAATCGTAGTTATCTAAGTAAATTAAATGTTAGAAAGTGTCAGTATTATAAACAAGTTTTCATTCGATAAGTTGTTGTAATAATTCTTAAATCAGATTAAAACTGTTTAGACTCGTGCCAGCGCTGGATTGCTTTATTTTTGTGCAGTAGTTTGAAACCTTATCAAAAATATTAATAACATGGTTCAAAAGAAATAAAAAAAGAATAAGTCAAAACTAATGATTTTAACATAAACTATCATTCATAAGACCCAGTCACACTTGATTAACAATGTCCTGTGTCTCTTTGATAAAGCTGGCGTTAAAATATTTTTTTTAGATCCTCTTGGTTTAGTTACTGCTTATATCTACTCGAAGAAAAGCTCAAAATTTTTTGATTCATACTTTAATCAAAATTGGTGTGAGAGCAAGTCTATTCTGATAATAAGTATTTTTCATCAAAATCTTATAGGCAAAATTTAAAAGTTATTAAGTTATCTTCTTGTTTTTAATTGATAATCCTTTAAGTTCTGCATCACATCTCGTTTATCTGAGTGAACGGCAGTTAATGTTAAACGGTAGCTACAACAATCGTAGTCTTTAACAAATACAAATGTGACCATTTTAAAATTACTAATCTAAGAATAACATACTTGTCAAAACAATTATATGATCACTATATAGGCTTAGTTATTTGTTACCACAGGCTGTGTACAACTTGATCAAACTATAATTATTGCCTAGTCCCTTAACGACCATGGACTAGATTAAGAGTCAGATGGCTTAAACATTAATACAAAGTTTTATTTTTATTTCGTTTTTTTTAAATAAATATATTTCATATTTTTCTTCGTAATAGAAATTTACAAAATAAATGAAAAAGTTTTTATTGTTTAATTTTGGTATTTAATAAATCTGAGCATTGTGGTTCAAACTTATGCTAATTGTTGAAATGCATTTTTTCTCCGAGCAGAATATTAAAACATAAATAATCCTAATTTAAACATAGTGAAAAAGTTATACAAAGTAAGTTAGTTAAAACTGGTAATTCTGATTTATGCGCTTAATAATAAGACCGTTATACAATCTATTGACATCGCGTGAAATTGTTGTAACGAATTCAACGTTAAAAAACAACTTTCACACTTATAAGTTAAGAAATTTTTATAAGTACAACGGAAAAATCATCAGTTTTTTAAGATTTAAGAAACATCGTTAAATTGCTAGTAAATGCTAGAAAGAAGTTGAAAATGCCTGGATTCCGAATGATCAAATAAAAAACGAACATATGGGTCAACCCATTGAAAATAAATTATTATCCTTAAAATCCTTTATTCAAATATTATATTTTAGTAGACAAACCGTATTTCCTAATTTTCCTTAAAACAGCAGCTAAGAAGTCCGTATTTTTATCTAAAAAACCAGTAGATTTTAAAAAAATATTCTGAAATTTACTAAATCGCTAAAACAACAATAACGTCATTCTATAGGTCTAGATACCTGGCAGAAGAAAGGGTTTTTGACATCATTTTATAAATTTTATCCTTTATGTTGTAAAACAACAGACTTAATTAACTTAAATAACCAATGGCGTTAAATAATCCAGGGCAAACTACTCTGGTTTCTCTTAACGTTAACCGTCATTATCTTAGATTATTTATTGTTAGAAAGTGTAAGTTTAGTAAAAGAGTTACAAATTGTTAAATTTTTGTAGTTATTTTTTATCTAAATTATAACTGACTACACTTATAACAGCACTGGATTGCATTTTTTATGTGCAGTAGATTGAAACCTTATGGGACATGATATCAACATGGTATAAAAGAAATAGCAAAAGAAAGATTCGAAAGTAATAATTTTGACATATACAATGATCTATAAGACCCAGTTACACTTAAGTAACAATTTCCTGTATCTCTTTGATAAATATGGTGTTGAGATACTTACGAGATTAACCGTATTCCCTGATTTATAAAAAAACAGTAGCTAGAAAAAGTGTAATTTAATCTAAGAAACCCGTTATTTTCATGATGATATTAAAAAAATATCTTAATCGCTGAAACAACGTTTACGTCACTTTATAGGTCTAAATACCTGGCACAAAAAAGAATTTTCGACATCCTTTCATTAATTTTATCCTTTATGTTGTAAAACATAAGACTTAATTAACTTAAATAACCAATGGCGTTTAATAATCCAGGGCAAATTACTCTGGTTTTTCTTAACGTTAATCGTCATTATCTTAGAACATTCATTGTTAGAAAGTGTAAGTATAGTAAAAGAGTTACAAATTGTTAAGTTTTTGTAGTTATTTTTTAATCAAATTATAACTGACAACACTTATAACAGCGCTAAATTGCATAATTTTTGTGCAGTAGATTGAAACCTTATGGGACAAGATATTATCATGGTATAAAAGAAATAGCCAAAGAATGATTCGAAAGTAATAATTATGACATATACGATGATCTATTAGACCTAGTCACACTTAATTAACAATTTCCTGTATCTCTATGATAAATAAGGTGTTGAGATTTTTACTAGATTAACCGTATTCCCTAATTTTTAAAAAAACAGTAGCTAAAAAAAGTGTAATTTAATCTAAGAAACCCGTTATTTTTAAAATAATATCAAAGAAATATCTAAATCGCTGAAACAACGTTTACGTCACTCTATAGGTCTAGATACCTTGCACAAAAAAACGTATTCAACATCATTTTATAAATTTAATTCTTTCTGCTGTGAAACAGAACACTAAAGTAACTTAAACAACCGATGGCTTTTATTAATCCATATCAAACAACTTTGTTATCTTTTATTGTTAATCGTAGTAATCTAAGTGAACTAAATGTTAGAAAGTGTCAGTATTGTAAACAAGTTTTTAATTGTTAAGTTGTTGTATTAATTTTTATTTTAGATTATAACTGTCTAGACCTCTGCCAGCGCTAGATTGCTTTTTTTTTCGCACAGTAGCTTGAAACCTTATTAAAAATAATAATAACATGGTTTAAAAGAAATAGCCAAATAATAGGTTAAAACTGATAATTTTAACGTATACTTTTATCTATAAAACCCAGTGAGACTTGATTAACAATGTCCTGTATCTCTTTAATAAAGTTGGCTTTGGAATAATTTATTTAGATCCTTTTGGTTTAGTTACTGCTAATATCTTCTAAAAAAAAAGTTTAAAATTTCTTAATTCAGACTGTAATAAGACTGAGTTTGGAAGTAAGTCTATGCTGATAACAAGTATCTTTTATCTAGAGCTAATAGGCAACATTGGAAAGTTATTCGAGTTTTCTTATTGTGTAGAAAAGATAATTCTCAAAGTTCTGCATCATATCTCGTTCATCTGAGCAAACGGCAGTTAATGTTAAACAGTAGCTACAACAAACGTAGTCGTTAACAAATACAATTGTGTCCATTTTAATAATAATAATCTGAGAATAACAAACTTGTCAAAATAATTATATAATTACTATATAGGCTTAATAAGTTGTTAACACAGGTTGCATACAACTTAATCAAATTATGATTATTGCCTGGTTACTTAACGATCGTGCACTAGTTTGAATGTCAAATGGTTTACATTTTTCTACAATTTTTTTTTTTATTTCGATCTTTTTTGAGTAAATATATTAAAAATTTTTTTTCGTAATAGACATTTCTAGAATAAATAAAAAAAAATTTTATTTTGTTTAATTTTGGTGATCATTAAATCTGAGCATTGTCGTTTAATCTTATGCTAATTGTTGAAATGCGGGTTTGGCCCGAGCAGAATATTAAAACAAAAATAATCCTTATATTAACATAGTTAAAGAGAAATACAAATTAAGTGATTCAAATATAGTTACTCTGATTTATGCGCTAAATAATAAGACCGTGATACAATCGATTGACAACGCGTGGAATTTTTGTAACGAATTCGACGTTAAAAAACATCTTTTGGATCTTATAAGCTTAGAAATTTTTATATGTACAACGGAAAAAGCATTAGTTTATTTATGTCTAACTTCTAAAAGACATAGTTTAGTTGCTAGTGAATGCGAGAAAGTAGTTAAAAATGCCTGGATCCCAAATGAACAATTAAAAATGAACATATGGGTCAACCCGTTTAATATAAATAATTATCCTTAAAATCCTGCATTATAATATTATACTTTAGTAGACCAACCGTATTTTCTTATTTTTCTTAGAACAGTTGCTAAAAAAAGGGTACTTTAATCTAAGAAACCCGTAGATTTGAAAATAATATTTTGAAATTTACTTAATCGCTAAAACAACGTTTTCGTCACTCTATAGGTCTAGATACCTTGCACAAAAGAACGTATATGACATCATTTTATAAATTTCATTCCTTCTGTTGTGAAACAGAACACCAAATTAACTTAAATAACCGATGGCTTTAAATAATCCAAATCAAACAACTTCGTTATCTTTTAACGTTGATCGTAGTAATTTAAGTAAATTTTATGTTATAAAGTGTCAGTATTATAAACACGTTTTTAATCGTTAAGTTGTTGTAGTTATCCTTAAATCAGATTATAACTGTCTAGACTTGTGCCAGCGCTAGATTGCTTTATTTTATTGCAGTAGATCGAAACCTTATCAAGAATAATAATAACATGGTTCAAAAGCAATAGCAAAAGAATTGGTCAAAACTAGTAATTTTAAAATATACTTCCATCCATAAGACCCAGAAACACTTGATTAACAATGTCCTGTATTTCTTTGATAAAGTTGGCGTTAAGATTTTTTTCTTAGATCCTCTTGGTTAAGTTACTGCTTGTATCTACTCAAAGAAATGTTTAAAATTTCTTGATTTAGACTTTATTTAAAATTGGTTTAAGAACAAGTCTATTCTAATAACAAGTATTTTTGATCTAGAGCTTATAGGCAACATTGAAAAGTTATTCAAGTTATCTTAATGTGTATAAACGATAATCCTTTAAGTTCTGCATCATATCTCGTTTATCTGAGTGAATGGCAGTTAATGTTAAACGGCAGCTACAGCAATCGTAGTCTTTAACAAATACAATTATTGTGTCTATTTTAAATTTAATAATCTAAGAATAACATACTTGTCAAAACATTTATATGATCACTATATAGGCTTAGTTATTTGTTACCACAGACTGCATACAACTTGATCAAACTATAATTATTGCCTAGTCGCTTAACGACCATGGACTAGATCAAGAGTCAGATGGCTTAAACATTCATACAAAGTTTTATTATGATTTCGATCTTTTTTAAATAAATATATTTCATATTTTTCTTCGTAATAGAAATTTACAAGATAAATGAAAAAGTTTTTATTGTTTAATTTTGGTATTTATTAAATCTGAGCATTGTGGTTCAAACTTATGCTAATTGTTGAAATGCATTTTTCCTCCGAGCAGAATATTAAAACATAAATAATCCTAATTTAAACATAGTGAAAAAGTTATACAAAGTAAGTTAGTTAAAAATCATGCCATTTATAAGAACTAATCATGCAAAGAAAAAAAAGACATACGTCACGTGACAATCAATCTTCTCACATCTGATGTTCATTCATAGAGTTTCATAATGTAGGTTTAAAATTTTTTTGTTCTTTATTCTTTTTACGGCAGATAAAAATTGTATCTTTATCTCTGATTGAGATTATCATTTAATCTTTTGATATTCGAGAAAATATTTCTTAACTTTTTTTGTGGTTACAAACTTCCAATCAAGTGAATTGAAGCTATTTACAATGTAATAAAGTAAAATTCATGATTGAAAATCACAAATACCAAAAACCATAATAAGAATATTGTTTGACGAGGGTAGGTGCTAATGTATAGGCACAGCTTTTTTATTTTATTTGGCATGTAATGCAATTAAAGATAATTTACGAATTGAAGGGTAGAGGTGTAATACGTGCGACAAAAGGCTTCTTGAACAGTATTGCATCATAGCGAGCGTTAAAGTAATAGTATTAATGTGTATGCAAACGGAAATTAGATCAGCAAATAAAGACATGTTACATATTGTATGAAAATGGTGTTAATCAAGTGTTATGTAATTTACAGGAGCCATTGGTATCTTGTTATAATTTGTCATGCCAACATTGCATACGAACGGTACCGTAATTATCTGGGAAAAAAAAAATTAATTATCATCCAACATATCAAGCTTCTTAATTAATATCAGAATTTGTTACCAATACGTTATTTATCATAGGGTACTGATTTTGACGCATCGGATAAAACAGTAAGTAAAATATCTTTTGTGAAGAACATAGTTGTAAGCACTAAGTAAAGATACCTGAAAATTAAATGTGAATGTAAGCAAAGTATAGTAAGAAGCTAAAGTAATCATTTTAAACACTAATCACGGTTGGCTGGAGAGAAAAAAACGTCGTCACAGAACGTTATTTATAGATTTACCACTCTTAAAAATAATGTGAATAGTGCTAAAGTGGTGTATGTGGTAATGGTATCAACAGAATTCATGTGATAGAAAAATATTTGAGTACTGAAAACTGTACAAAAGTTATCACAAACTTTGTAGATGATACCCAACGTAGTGGTCGAAATATTAAATAATAGTGTGGAACCGAAGGGGGGGGTAAGAACCCCGTTATTTTATGATAATTTGTAAAGGATTATTATTTAAAAAAATAAGATTTTAACGGTACCCGTGAAGCAATACACGCCTTGCCAGATTTAAATTCATGCCATTAATGAAAAATACTTAGAAAAATTGTTGGTTAAACATTAAATTTGCGAACCGTAGTGCATATTTTAACTATCCATTCTTACGATTTTTTTAATTATTTTATCCTTGTTCCCACGAGAAAAAAAATGTAAGGAAGGTTTATGCCTTATGTTGGTCCAACAATCGATTTTCCGTTCTTCAAATAAGACTGTTTTGTTTAAGATCGCTACTGCGATGGAATAAAAAAACCAGTTCGATTGTATGCATATGTAAGTTTCAAGTTGTTTTAAACGACGTGAAACTTCGGACGGTTAGGAGTGGTGTTGAATGGCACAAAATCAGACACAAGTTGATGCAGAAAGAAATATAACTGTAATTTTAATAACAATAATAATTGTAAATAACAATACACAATATTAAAATTGAAACAATGTTACAATGTTGATTACCTGAATCAACAATTATGTCGCTTTAGGTGTTACAAGCTTACATTAACAACTTTACATTACACAACAATTATACAATACAATTTTATATTTGGTGTGAACACATTGAGCGCTTGTAGCTAACTGACTAGAGTACGTGGACAACGAGAGGCGAGGGTGGTGATGACGGTTTAGCTGTGTGCTTTCATAATGACTCATGAGAATCATGAGTCGCACCAGCGGCTAAGTTTGTAAGTGTTAAATACAACAAACTTACATCCCCCTTCCCCGAGAGGATTCGGCAGGAACCGGATCCTAAGGGATCATTTTACTCTTATGAAAAATATTTAAGCTTTTTTTTTTTCTCTCACCAGTATCTATTTCGTAAATGGATTCGGATAATTTTTTTGTTATTCTAAATGGACCTATCCGGACTGGATCTAACTTCTTCTTATTCATCTTATTACCACTCTGAATATAAACTAAATCATTTTTTTGATATTCTATATTTTTAGTATGTTTATCATAATACTATTTGTTTACAATATGTGATCTGTTAGCATTTTTCTGTGCTAAAGATCTGTTAAATTCTAAATTATTATTTATATTTGTGTTTAGTTCTCTTGGAATTATTGAGTTATCCTCTCCTGTTAATAAATAATTGGGTGAAAACCCCGTCGAGCTATGTATCGTATTATTATATTCGTGAATACATTGTTCTGCAATAACAGACCATGGTTTTTGTTTATTTTCGTATATTCTACAACGGATTCTGTTTATCAAAGTTTGATTAGTCCTCTCATTCTGTCCGTTTGAAAATGCACAATCTACTGCTGTGAAAATTAATTGAATATTTTTCTGATTTAAGTAATTTTTAAATTCTGTGGAATTTATCCCCGGATATTGATCTGTTAAAATCATCCCAATATTTCCTTTGTTTTCAACCGTTTTTACCAAATGAATGAAATCCCGTGCTATTTGTGTTTTTGATGTCAAAATAAATGCGTATCGAGTTAATTGGTCCACCAGCAAGTGTAAGTATTTTTTTGGGGATCTGTTTCCACTGAAACCTCCAATTGTATCTAATGATAGTATTTCTAACGGTTTTGACGCTGGACCTAATTGCGACAACGGAGCTTTAAAATTGCCAAATCTCGTTTTATTTTTTATACATATTTCACAACTTCTGCAAACAAGTTTAATATGTTTATGCATATTCTTAAAATATATGACTGGTGTAATTGTTAATAACATTTGTTTGACACCAATATGCCCTTGTGAATCGTGCAGTTTCTTAAGAACCGTTAAACCAAATTTTTCTGTTAAATATATTTTTTCTGTCCTATTTAAGTTTTTATATATAATGTTATCTTTTATTTTACAATATTTATCACGAACTAACTCTTTTTGATCATTCAAGATATTTTCCAATGTTAAAAAATTTACTATCTTTATTTTTGATTCCTCAACATTGTTGTCATCAGACAAAACGGGATTTCTTGAAAGACAATCAGCCTCCGAATCGTCTTTTCCTGGATTGTACTGAATATCAAATTCGAATTGCGATATATAATTTAAAATATGTAGGAGTTCTGTATCTTTACAATTTTTTATATTAAAATTTTGTAAAGGCTTGTGATCAGTGAATACTTTAAAATGTAGGCCTATTAAATAATACTGCCAATATAAAATGGCTTCTTTTATTGCTAAACATTCGATATAAATTGCCCTTTTTGTCTTTTGAGATGAATTGAGTTTTCGTGAAAAATAAAATACTGGTTTAATAGATCCGTCTTCCTGGGGTTGTTTCAAAATTGCACCAACTCCTTCTAAGCTAGCATCTGTGTAAATGTATATAGGTTTATTAGGATCAAATATTGCTAATATCGGTGAAGTACACAGATAATTTTTTATTTTTGTAAAATTTTCCTTACATTTGTTTGACCACACAAAATTTACATTTTTCCTCAGAAGATTGTGTAAAGGCTCCAGTACAATTGCTGATTTGGGGATATATTTTAAATAAAAATTTACTTTGCCCAAAAATTGTCTGATATGTTTTCTGGTTTTCGGAGTGGGAAAATTTTTTATCGCTATTATATTATCGTTAATTGGCCTTATGTTATTGTTTGATATTATGTTTCCTAAGTATGTTACTTCTTTCTGTGCAAAACTGCATTTATTTTCATGTAATTTAAAACCGTGTTCTTCTAAAACTTGCAACGTTCTTTGAATATGTTTAAGATGATCAGAATAGTTTTTAGAAAAAATCAGAATGTCATCTATATAATTTATGGCAAAGGAATCCAAATTGTTATTTCTTAGTATACTAGAAAGAATCCGCTGAAATATAGCCGGAGCTGACTTCAACCCAAAAGGTAAGCATCTCCATTGCCAATGACCATGATGAGTCACGAAAGCCGTTTTGTATTTATCCTTAGCTCGCAAGGGAATAGACCAGAAGGCCGAATTGATATCTAGTTTTGAAAAGTAAATACACTTTCCTACACGTACCACTAGATCATCAATTCTAGGAAACGGCTGGCCTTCAGGAATAATTAATTTATTTAATTCACGATAGTCAATACACAATCGCGATTTTTTCCCTTCATCTTTTTTATAAGTCAAAGTGACTGGCGCGGCATATGGACTGTACGACTCTTCCACATCCGTGTAAGCTTCTTTTAATTTTTCTGTTAACGTGATGCCAATTTTCCTGAATTTTCCTCTCGCATTCAGACTCTTTACAGCTCCCTTGATCGTTGACAATTTTATCAATTCTGTATGTTGAGATATGGGCTCAAATTCGGGCGGGAAAAAAAATTTCTCTTCTTGTCCCAGGATTTGGATAGTCTTTACTTTTATAATCGTGGTTTTACTATCCTGAGCTTCCGCAGATAGGAGAAATGTTGCCTTGATTTTTCCTTCCATAATTGTTGATTTGTAAGTTTCAAGTTGTTTTAAACGACGTGAAACTTTGGACGGTTAGGAGTGGTGTTGAATGGCACAAAATCAGACACAAGTTGATGCAGAAAGAAATATAACTGTAATTTTAATAACAATAATAATTGTAAATAACAATACACAATATTAAAATTGAAACAATGTTACAATGTTGATTACCTGAATCAACAATTATGTCGCTTTAGGTGTTACAAGCTTACATTAACAACTTTACATTACACAACAATTATACAATACAATTTTATATTTGGTGTGAACACATTGAGCGCTTGTAGCTAACTGACTAGAGTACGTGGACAACGAGAGGCGAGGGTGGTGATGACGGTTTAGCTGTGTGCTTTCATAATGACTCATGAGAATCATGAGTCGCACCAGCGGCTAAGTTTGTAAGTGTTAAATACAACAAACTTACACATATATTAATTTGATGAAGGAGTAATAAATAACGATTATATAGTGTCGAGAATCCGGGTACCCTATTTACTATTATTTGTTTATGTAAAGTGTAGTTTTTGAAAATCTGGTTATAAACAGTACGTCATACGTCAAAAGCTAAGGGATCGATTTTATTAATCAAGTTTACAAATCCTTTTTTTTTGCTTCCTCAATGTGGAAGCTTTGTGGTGGACGAAAAATCGTGTTTAGAGATAATAAAGTGTAAATGTGTTTTCTGAAATGTAGAGTCCTAAATTACAGCTACCATTCAAGAATGACTTTTGTAGTGGAGTCAGAGTAACTAATAATTAACTAATGTAACGTTTGTTAACAAATCGTAGCTTGAAAGGGTATAGTATTTCAGATAAGTGGCTGAAAAGGGCCTTCTTTGGCCCAAGCTATGAAATGCTTTTAGTGTTGTAATTGCCTAACTAACGAATATAATTGCGAGGCTATTGCCAATTTTTTTTTCCTCAGATGAGGTAAAGTATTACCGCATAATGCTACTTATATTTTTTTGTGTTGCTTTGTTTAATATATAGTTACAGTAGATATAATACATTTACAAATACGTTAAATTATTTAAATATGGATGTTTTTCGCAATTTATGTGATATGGCTAAACAGTACTCACAACTATATATTTGCAGAATTCTTATTAGCAACTGTGCTAGCGTTGGAAAACTTTTTTTTTCGCCTTAAGTCGCTTTTTGAAATGTAGACATGTAAATTAAGACTTTTAAATAAGTAAAAAAAGAAAATTAAAAAAAATTTAATTTAAAGTATTACTGGGAATAAACGGAGCTGCATGATACCTCACATTTTATACAAAAAAAAAGAAGCCTTCGCTATTCTGCAATCACACCAAGAAAAGAAAAAAATTAATGTATGCACATATAAAGCTATTCTACTGTTATGACCAGACTTGTTTAAAGTGTGGTCTTACCGTTTTATTTTAATCTTATTCGTGGGTCTCTTAGGATTCAGCTCGTGAGCTTTATTTGCTCTTTTTAGTCAAGTAAAAATAATTGTTTAAATATTATTGACTATTTAATCAATGTTTATTCTTTCATTCTTTTATTAAAACAATTAAAAACGGGTATTCTCTTAAATACAGTCCATTCAAATCACTTCACAGATTTTGATATTAATTATATTACTGATGAAAAACTTAAATCTATCACTGACTGGTGTTCCTGCTGCTTCAGAGTTCCCTAATCCTTCGTGCAGTAATTCCCAGTGATTGCTTATACTACATGCACGAATGAGTTCGTGGCCGGCCACGTTACAGGCCTGTAAGATGCTGCGGTTTCTGCTTTCTCTGCTATCACCGGAACCACTTTCGGCAGGCCTCTTTTGTTGTACCTCGCTCCTTAGCGTAGTCCGATACTATTGATGTTCTCGATACGCACTCGAGTTGCCTCATCCAACACATTATGCCTTACGTGTATAAGGTACTCACGAGTCGCGAAAGTCAAGAGTTGACTTAATTTTTAGAGGACAGGTGACAGACATAAAAAGAGCGATTTCTCCTCTTGATAGAGAGTTTTTTTAGCGTCAGAGCAAGTAAAAGAGGCTTTTGGTTGAATTAGGTCAACCAATGAGCGATGTTCTTGCAGATTGCGTTGACAGCAAAACAGTAGGCTTGCACGATGATGTTATATGTTATGATTTCATATATTAGGAAATAACGATACAACAGTACCAATCGCATTTTTCTGACAAGTGCGATTGAATTTCTTTTTGGGTCAGTGATGATGAAAGCTCGCATCAGCAATAAAAGAATGCCAAATACAAGTTCAAGTGACAAATTTCGAAATTAATCCTTTTGGGGATTTGACAATCAATTTTGAATAAAATTAAAAAATGTGTTAATTACAAATTTTAAAATCAGTGTACATTATTAGAAGTGGTCAATCAATACGCAAGTAAATTATTCATTCATGCATGTAACGTACGATTTCAATACATACGTGCATTCTTACAAAGAGGCTGGCTGTATAATATGTCTGCATATTATTAAACATTCACCTTAGAGCTATTACACACACGCATATAAGTGACGTGTTAGCCCCTCTTGTCATATAAGCTTGCTTTAAATTCATAATACGTCTTATCTGAATTTAATGGACGAATAGCTTTTAGTTATAATATAATTTTTACTAACTCGGGATGTAACACTTCTTTGTTTGTATATTTAAGATGTTAAACTTTCGTATCTTACGATCTTTTATCAAGTAATTTTGTTAATTATGAGCGTGTAATTCGATCGTAAACTAAAAGCCTGCAAATTAAGTATGCATAAGCTGATTGGATATCATGATTTTCATAATAAAAAAAAAAAAAATTACGTTCATGCTACGCATTAATAAATAGATATATCTAATGTTACAAATGTACGCCTAGTTACGTATAAGAACCGTAAATCATATAAACATCGTGCAATAAATGAAGCTGTCGTGCCTCTTTGTTCTTGTATATATACTATTAGGGCTTCACCCTCTGCAAGTTTCGCGCGTGCCAACCCCCCCCCCCCACAAAAAAATATTAAAAACTTGAAAATTTAGTAACAATACACAACAACAACAAAGATAATATAGCGCTCTTACATATCAAACAAATTGTAGAATCAGAAGATCACTTATGTAAATGCTTTTATTTACCTACACCAAAAAGAAATAGAAAATAAAAAAGAAGACATAAATAAAGAAATACGGTTTAGTAAATTTAGTAAATAAATTTAGTAAAGAAATGTCTAACTCGATATAGAAAAGTTCAAATAATAATCAAATACAAATATTTCATATTATTTGCGAAAAAAAAAATTATATTTTTTTTACAGATAATCCTGGAGGGTTGGGAAAAACTTATTTTTATAAGACATTAATTTATTTTTTAATTTCTCAAAATAAAAAAATTTTGTCAATGGCATGGACTGGCATAGCATCAATTTTGCTTCCATAGAGGATGACAAGTCATAGAGCTTTTAGACTTCCATAAGGTCACAAAAATATATAAAGTGCCTTTTAAGAATTTAAGTCAAATAAAAAAAAAATTAAGAGAAGTTTAATATTTAGGATGAGGTTTTAATGATTCTAAAAAAAGCATTAGAAATAGTAGACAGAGCATTAAGAGATTTATGTAATACTAAAAAGTATTTTGGAAATAAATTAATTATCTCAGAAGGTGATTTTCATCAGATTCTCCCAGTGATAAAAAACGGTAATAAAAAAATTATAATTGAACAAACTATTAAATCTTTATTTTTTTGGAACTCATTTCAAATTTTAAGACCAGAAATCAATATTTGTTCTAACAATAAAGTATTTTCAAAATTATGGTTGGAAATTGGAGAAGGGAAAGTAAAAACTTTCAACATTCCTAAAAATTGGATATCAAATGTGTGACGTGGTAGCTAAAGCAAATATTTTTGGGCAAGTCGTTGGCAGCTACCAAGTCCTGTTATAATATATATATATGTATATATATATATGCTGTACATATATATTTTCGACATATCATTTAATGTGTGTTCTCAGTGTCGCGGACTGCAAGCCAAGAGGAGGGAAAAGGACTGGAGGTAATGAGAGAAGTTAAATGTTTGTAAAGTATGGTTAGTAAGTGTATGTGTGTAAGAAAGAAGGGAGGTGGATAAGCTCACGTTGCATCGGGAAAACCAAGGGCAAGTTCATCGCTTCGGGGACTTAGTTTTGGAAACCTCCAATGATTTACCGGTTTTTAGGAGCGTTGAAGATTGTGAGATGCAAAGAGAGGGGCTACTGCATAGTGCAGTCAGTATGGTACGAGGCATTAGAAAAGCAGAGCGTAGAGATCAGAGTCGAGAATTACAGAGAAGGTGGCAGGTGATACATAAGGGAATCGAGAGAGACAGAGATAAGAAGAGAATCAGAGGAGGAGAGTATCCAGCTGAACGAGAGGCCACTGCCGTTAAAGTAATCACCTGAAGCTAGTAGTGTGACCAAGCCACCGCAAGACTAGGACGAGCCCCAGATAGCGCAGCATGATCGGAAGGATATTATCAAGGCACTGGGGATAGTATACTGGAGTCAAGTACGGGTATAAAAGTATCCGGATGATCCGAGTGATTGAATGTGAGAGTACGCGTGCAGGGATAGAGTGGATGTTAGAAACGCGTAAGTGTAAGCGAGATTTTTCAGGTAAGTGACGTTCGCGAGGACGATGTTCGTCACAAGGTGTGCATGACATGGTGCGTCCGGGTTTTTTTGCGTGTGTTACGTCAAGGAAGGTGGAGGAGTAAATTTTGTATTTAATGGTTTGTTTAAATTTTATCAGTGCGCTCCGAAGAAATTGGAAATTCAAAGTGATCAGTGATCTGTTGGGGGCGAGATGTGAGAAATAAATAAACACAACTAGAGTGTATTTAAATTTTTCCCTTACTTTGTTTTATTAATGCGCATCGTTTCGCTGACATATGTGTCAGCCTCATCAGGCTACAAAATTAAAAATCAAAAATTATACAATAGGCAATTTGGTAGACTCATACACAAAAACACAATAAATTCACAATATAAATTATTACAGCAGGCACGCGAGAATTCGTAAGTGTATTGACTTACTCCTCACCTGTCGAACTATTGACTGACAATAAATTGTACAACACGCCAGCGCTTATACAGGCGACGGTAAAGGGCGATGAACTCGATCGGGACATTTAAACTTTCTCAGTAAAGGAAGGTACGCTCGATTAAAGGAAAGCACGTTTTCCTTTCTATTGATGTTATGTTTGTCCAGTTTAATATAAAGCATTTCAGAAATAGTTCTTTTTTTGTAATTGACTTCTTTGTCAAGGATTTTGAAGTTATCCCAATCGAATTCGTGATTATAATTAATTTGATGTGCGCAAACGACTGAATCAGAATTTTTATTTTTTATGTGTTCACTAATGCGGACTTCAGCAGCTCGCTTTGTCTCATTCGCATATGACACCGGACAATTTTTACAATAAAATTTATACACTACATTTGTCTGTTTATGTTTTTCCGTTTTATCTTTTCCTAAACAGACTACGTGGTTGAGTTTTTTGGTGATAAGAGGGTAGGTGTGAATATTGTAGGGTTTTAACATGGTTAAGATTTCTCCAAAATTATTGTGTATATATGGTATACCAATTTTGCACAAAGGGTACGTGTTTATGGGTACGTATGGTGCTTTTGTTGTGATTCATATATTTGTGTCTTTTTAATCCAACCTTTATATTTTTGTTAATAAAGTTCAAAGGATAATTATTTCTTGTCAAAAGATTTTTTACTCTGGCAAAATTCACACCATGAAAACATGTACATACTGGAGAGTAAGATCGCTCCATCAACTAAATTGAACACAATATTTCTTTTGTAGCTAAATGGATGACTAGAAAAATAATTTAAGATGCGTCCGGAAGAAGTAGGTTTTTCAAACCAGTCAAATTTAAAATGATTCAAATTTCTGATTATGGTGAATTCTAAAAAGTTAAAATTATTGTCAATCTCCATTTCATATGTAAACTGTGGTTTAGGATGATACGAATTAAAGACATTAACTATTTGGTCAATGTGGTCGACGTTAATAAACAGTCATACATTATCTACGTAACGAAAATAAAAGGATGGAGTGATGTTGTCATTATTTTTTAAAATGGAGAGACAGTCATTTTCCAGGTCAGCGAACAAAGGTGAAATGGGCGAACCCATTGGCGTGCCAAAAATTTGTTGGTAGAAATTGTTGTCAAAAGTAAAAAAAGTGTTATCAAATAAAAATTCTTTATATTGTTGAATATCTTCAACTGGGATTTGACATTTATTCATTATAGTCAATGTAAGTCGATCAATAAGTCCTCAGTACTAACTCTAAAGGAATATTAGTGAATAGGGAGCTGACATCTAAAGACATTAATCTGTAGTTAGCAGTGGGTTGTGTATTTTTTAGTTTGTTTTTTAATTCAAAGCTGTTATTGATGTGTGATTTTGGAACATTAACAGAGTTCTTGAGTTCGTTGTAAATTGCTTTTGCCAGAAAATATGTCGGGCTATTGACTAGAGAGACGATAGCACGTAAGGGAGCATCGACCTTGTGTATTTTCGGCAAGCCATAACATTTAGCTAACGTTGTGTCTGTAAGTGACAGAGCGTTAGGATGGTACGTTCTAGAAAGGAAGCCATTAGAGTTTAGATTCTTTAAAATGTTAGAAGCTCGCTTTTGTAGAGAATTTAGTGAGTTTTTAGAAATAATTTTATATGTCGATGTATCTGACAACAAATGATGCATTTTTTCGGCATAATCACTTTTTTGAGACAAACCGTAACGTTGCCTTTGTCAGCAGAGGTGAAAAAAATATCAGGATTCTTATTTAGAAAATTTTTTGTTGATTTTAAATTCTTTGCACATTGACGGTCTTGTATGGAAATAGCTGGTTTGTGTTTACAAGCACTGAGTAAATATTGAGCAACTTTGTCGCGTATTTCGATCTTCACTCGATCATTCGTATCGAGGTGTGAAAGACCAACTTCAAGGTTTTTAATGACACACAAGAGATCGCGTTCATGGAAAGTTGATGGGAGGTTAAAATTTGGTCCAAGTGATTCAATTTCAGAAACATCTTTTGAAATGGTTGTGTTCGTTAAGTTGTATATTAAATTGTTGTTAGTGATTGTGGTGTTTGTTTTTGGTAAGATTATTTTGAATTTTTTGTGCAAAGTTGATTTGGATCTGTTACATATGGTATTCTGTTTGATATTGACAAATTTATAATGCCTTTCACGAATGTTATGATCCAATTTTAAAGAAGCTATGTGAGCTTTCAAACGGGATATTGAGTTTTGCAGAAATCTAATGTGTGTGTTAAGTAATGTCTCTGATTTCGAAATTCAGAAGTTTACGACAGAAGTATAAGGCACGTTTGCTGAAATCAACATGTATCGATTTACAACGAAAATTGACGCCTGAGCACTTATCATAGAGGTGTTTTATGTGTTTAGGAAAGGCAGTATAAAACTTATTTCTAAAATAAGGACGTATAACTGGTATTATATCTTTGATATTTATTAAACGAAAGTGAACGGTGTAACGGAGGAAAATAGAAACGGTGTGAGAGGTTCGAGTCTTCAGAAAGAAGTGAAGAGAGAGTTGCTCCTGCTTGACAACACAGTCACTTTGTTGATTTCTCTGGTTACCAAGTTATTCGCTGCATAAAACAATTGCCACCATAGCCTCCCGTCCGCAAGAGAGCCATTACCCCCCTTGCCCCGGTGCTCCTTTCATTTTTGAACAGGAAAAATGCGGCCCCGGACATTCCAAACGAAAGCCGTGCACGCGGCTTTTCGAATCGTCAACTTTACGATTCGCGGGCGTAGTTATGCAAACAATCGATAACATATAGTATTTAAAAAACGAGCTACTCTCTCCTTCTCTTTCATTCTTACATTCTTTACAGGCAGTGACTAGAGGCCCGCCACCGTGTACCGTGTACCGTGTACCATGCACGGTATACGACTTAATTAAGACATTTAATAAATATCGTTTCCTTGGCCCTGGCCGTTTACGGTATACGGTATTCACAGTTCACGGTTCACTGTACACGGTAGACGGTTTTCACGGTTCACGGTACACGGCGGGCAATTTTTTTAAACGTAATGCAATACTCGAATAAGAAAAAAATAAAGCTTTATGAAGTCCTTAAAAATAATAATAGAATACGTAATACGGAAAAGCAGACGAGATTGACGAAAAGTAATTCATAACCTGTCTAGCATGTATAAATGGTGTGTATGTGTGTGTGTGTGTGTGAGCATTGTGAGAGTGTGGGATAGTGGGATTTGTAAGCAACTGAGCAATAGCAATCTCAATCTCAACTGAACGTGTATGTATATACATCTATATATATATACGTAGGGTGTTCAGCAGACGATCTTTGTAAAAAAAATGTCAACGCTCTCTGGTATACCTTTTTTTTACTTAAGTTAAACTTACTTACTTAAATTCGATGCATGTAAATAGATTACAGGTTTACGTTAAGTAAAAGAGATTTCATTAGCCAGTAAAATTGCCATGGTGTAAAGTGGCATATTTGTTTTATCTTTGTTGCGTGAATAGAGTAATTGCTTTAATTTCTCTGCACACATCAATGTGGATGCAGACCAATATGATACACACAGCAAAGTTCAGATAAGTTTAAATTCTTGAGAAAAGATATTTTTTCACTCTGAATTGTAAATACTTTGTGCTTTGTTTGATTATTTTAGATTTAATTCAAATAATTTGGATTGGCGATCCGTCAACAATGCTCAATCCCTCAACTATATGTTGAGCTCCAAGTAAAATAAAATGCGAGTGTACATTCATACACACTTTCTTCTGGACAATTGTATAAGGAATCAACCAGCTGTTGATGTATTGAAGAAGAAGAAGAAGAAGAAAAAAAAAAAAAAAAAAAAAAAGAATATTCAAACTGTGAAGGACATTTAACCAATTAGATAACTTAGACAATTGCAATTATCAAGTAACCAGACTTTTTTCCATATTTCAGATGCGAACATTTTTCACTGGTAATAATTACAGGATCACTCGACGCATGCTTCGTTCCGTCAACTATATGTACAAACTGTAGTTTAGACTCCAAGGGCTATATTTTTCATTGATGTCATTGAATTTGATCATGGAGTATTAAGTAATGAAAATATTCACACTCATTAAAGTAAATCGATCTCAAATTAAAAATACAGCTTGTTATTTTTTTTTCTACATCTATGTTATATTATTCCTGTACAGTTTTTAAAACATGAAATTTAAAACAATATTTCATCTTTATTAAGTTCTCTTGCATTTAGCTCGCTTATACTTAAAAACTGAGTTTCAAAATATTTATATCGTTTTTTTTTTTTTTTATGACTGGTGTGGTCTCAAGAAATCCTAAGGCTGTTTGATTTTGGCAACGTGTTGATGCATAGTTTTGTATCTTTGCTTATATCTAAGTATCTCATACTCTCATCCACTCCTCCAACATAACTTATATTAACAATGAAGTGATAGAGTTAGACAGGAAATGTAAAACACATATTTGCAATGTAATAAGAATAATAAGTAAGTAACTAATTAGTAAACAACTAAAATATAAGAATGTAATGAAATATGATCAAAGCTAATAGTAATTTTTATTCTTATTGAAAAAAATTAAACACTTGGGGCAAAACCAATCTTCATCATCATCATCATCATTACTGTTTACGTTGACGCATGAAAAATGATGCCATAGCAAGCAACTATCGCACATAATTGAATCACCCTTTAATTTTTTTAAACAAACACCGCAGACAAAAAGTTTTTTTTTTCTTTTTTCATCAACTTTTTTTTTTAATAATCTAAGGGCTGTATTCTGCATGTAATTTTTCAAAATTTCTAAATCAACAACCTCGTCTAAAAAATTTTGTACATCACTTACTTTTTTGATGTCGTCGATAGTTACAAGATACTCGCCATCTAAAGCATTTTTTTTGCCGCATCACTTAGTTTCATCCATTCAAGCATTGAATTAATTTTGTTATACGCAGAACGTTTCTCGAATTTCCTTGGAATTGTTTTCTTGTTTAAACCTATGACAGTCCTATCGGTAACTTTCGGTCTTCCCACTTTAGGTAGTTCCTCAGGATACTTGAAATCACATAATCCTGGTGAATTATTTTCTTCAAGTTTCTTTTTCAACAGTTCGATTATTTCACTACCAATACTGATTATATTTATGGGCGATTTTTTAGCAGATAGTAGAACTATTTTGAAGTCATTTGTCAATGTGTTGATTTGCTATTAACAATATA
This sequence comes from Copidosoma floridanum, assembly GCF_036245765.1. Taxonomy (NCBI): domain Eukaryota; kingdom Metazoa; phylum Arthropoda; class Insecta; order Hymenoptera; family Encyrtidae; genus Copidosoma; species Copidosoma floridanum. The sequence continues at coordinate 774,681 of NW_028321917.1, read as the reverse complement.
ATAAATATAGTCTTTCTTTGGTAGCATATGCACGACAATCTGCAAATTATATTAAACAATGTCATCGGTACCTGTTTGAACTCGCTATCTTCATCAACAGTATCATTGAGTTGGACCCTTTGGGTTTTTTCAAATGAGTCAACCTGCAAAATTTATTTATTTAGTTTGGAACGTTAAAGTTTGTTTTTTTTTTTTTTTTTTAAATAACTTGTAGACAATGGAAATTTAGAAACAATTTTGCTGAAATTGTGTTTAACTGAAAAAATATTCTCTACTCAAGGGGAATGATTTGTCTACACTAAATAAAGTCAAGAGATGGCTGGTATATGACTCTTTTAAGTGCTCTTGAAAATCGAACATTATACACGATACCTTGTAACTGCAAATTGATATTTCATGTTAAACACAAAACAGTAAAACGGTGAGTCACACCAAGATACGTGAGAGAAGAGTAGTAAGTCGAGGCAACTAGCACACTAAGCCATGATTGGCTCAATTAATATCCTCATTGTCCCAGCATTTGAGCATTGAAACAAATAAAGAATTTTGATAATGAATCATACTAACTGATGGAGGAATTGTATGAGGGGTTGTAGTGCACAAGATTTTTATGCTCTTGAACCTATGTTATAGCATAGGTAGTCACTAGTCACTGAAAAAACATTATCCACTGCGACTCCAGAAGCTAAGAATCTGTGTTATGATGAAAGTGACCATCCAGATGATGACTCCAAAACAAGGGGATTCAAATACTATTTCAGAAATAAATAAAAAAATTACATTTTTTTATATTGAAGAAAAATCAGCTGGGCTTTTTTAGGTGGGCGTATACATATAAAGGCATGTAAATGTCAGAAAGTTTTTATGGATGTCTACCAGCTCGTCTCTTCACCAAATAATAAAATTTCTGTTCTCTGTTACGTTGCCTGTACACTAGACAGTCAGATATTCATGACCCCCCCCCCCCCCCGACGAGTTCAGTAATACTGAAGTCATATACTGAAGTATACTTGATTTTAGTGTCACTCACGAATATCTGGCCGTGTAGTGTAGGCCAGGCGACGAAAGCTTAAATTCACTCAGCTGTAGGAAAGCACTGAGGTGCAGTGATTGACACCGAAGACATGTTCGTTAGATAGAAATAGAAACTTGAAATTTAATACATTGTCGATATTTCAATTTACCTGTTGACTCTTTAGTGCATTTTCTTTTTTTTCGTTTGGGAAATTTTTTATTAAACATTCATCAATCTCTTCCGACACACTGAAAATTTCGTCTTGCTGGTTGTAATCTTCGAATTCCTATAAAAATTTTGCGAATCAATAATGCATACAAATAGTAATAATTCTGATACTTAAAGTATCAGCATAATAAAATTGTTTCCAGATGTGTATATGGCCGATTCCACTAAAACTGGCTCAGACGATGTTTCTGACTCTAATTTACGTACGGGGATGAAATCGAATTAAGTAAAAGTTTATATATATACATTTAAAAAGTTGATCTCGTTCTGGTTATAATCTTCAAAACAGCATTCAAAGTCATTTTTACCGTGGAATCATCCATATACATCATGTTCATGGTTACCTTCAACGAGCTATCCATAACCGATGCCTCAGGTGATATTATATCTTTTGAGTGGATTGCACTGACTGATATAATTTCAGACGACGAATTTGTCTAAAGTAAATAAACATTTAAGTGTAAGAAATTTAACCTTTTGTTAATATTACATACAATAAAAACTATATGCAAACCAATATGATGGATATGAATATATATATAACCTCACTAGAGGATACACTTTTTTCATTTTTGTTATTCTCTCTCTCTTTACATAATAAAATTTTATTTGAACTAATTTCTCCATCCACAGGATTATTTTTTGTCGGTGAGATTTTCTCTTCCACAACTCTTTCACCTTTGTTGGTCTTTTCATGCGCAGCATTTTCACTCTGCGATTCTTCACTATCGTTGCTAGTTAAATGATTATATGTATTATTAATGTTGGTAATTCTAAATTTACCATTTGTCAATCCAACATTAATAAATGCGGGGCAACCGCATTTTTTAGATCTGAAAAGAAATTTTGTACTATGAACAAATGATTAAGTAATATTGTCTTTTTAAAAATATTCTTATTAATTTGCTTATAATGTTAAATTCAACGAAGAATTTTAAATTTTAATTGTTACCACTAATGAGTAGATAAATCTAAGCAATTAAGACCAAGCTTATACATGTAAAAAACACCTGTATATTAGATGCGCCTAAAAAATTATCTCGCAATTTTTATCCGAATTTAAAATTGTATACTACACTCAAAATAACTATTATGTGAGCATCACAATATTTTAAAATCATTATTCACATTATTGAATTCATACAATTTTTTATACCTACATTTTAAAGTTAGGACTAAAATTCTTCACTCAATTCATTATCTTTTGTATACATATTTTTTCAACTAACTTGCTGATTTGTGGTCTTTTTCCACTTCCATGAGGAATGTAAGTTCCAAACCTCTCACAAACAAGATTAACCCATAAATAAGGCCAATTGGGATCAACGTCTTTCCCAGAACTTCTAGCAGTGATGTATTTAATTCGAAGTGTTTCTTCCAATTTTTTTATTTCGTCTAAGAAGGCCTGGTATGAACAAAACTCGTGACCTTCTTTCAGCGACTGATCCATTATATTTCTAAAAGTAGATAAAAAAACTATAGGGTAACTGCGTGTGTACCTACGCAATCAAAAGGTAATATACATGCATATGAGAAATTTTTAGCTCGTTTTTGTTGTGTACAAATGTGATTCAACGGGCGGATATTTTCAACATAAAGTCCCTATATTAAAGAGATTGCAAATATCTATCTGTCTAGTGCATTTGTACGTAGCGAAATAATTTAGTGATAGGCAATATGTACTACGTTAATACATGATTCACGTGCAGCTCTTAAACATCATCGGTCTAGCATTAATATAGGTGATGTCGGCGAGTCGAAAAATCTTATGAGCTTTTAAGGATCTTTCGTCTGGATCCGTAATTTCACTGACAAAAATTAAAATTGTTGCAGTACGTACCGTATCGATTCTTCAGAAAGATCTTTAAACGTCGTTACTCGTTATAGTTGCCTTCGTTAATTCAAGCCCAGAACTTTTTTTTGTAGTTTTCTTAAAATTTCCTTTTTGCAGTCACGTGTTATAAGTAGTACAACTTCGTAGCTCACACGTGTTCTCAGAATCTGCTTGATTGCAAGACGGAAGTAAAAGACGGAATTAAAGCTGATACTTAGAAATCTCACTATTTACTATTTTTTCTCCCAAAGTGCACTGTTCGCTTACTACCGGTAGAGTAGGTATAAGGAAGTGTGGCTAAAGTGTCCGAAAGTCACTGATGGATTCCGACATTTTGAGGACTAACTGGGAAAATAAGCCAATCGGAGATGTGTACATGTACGTATGCGTGTAAGCTGTGTTTCTCTCACTATGCGACCACAAAGTAGCGTCTTCAGCCATACTCTCTTATACCTACTTTAACTACCGGTAACTTGTAACTACCGGGGAAAAACCAAAACAACGTTCGGTTTTTATCGTATTATCAACCATCGCTATTCGATCGGTTCAGTCATTCTCCTCTTCAGGCTCTTTCTGTTCCAGGTTTACAAACTTATGCATCATATACATACAGTTAATTTCTGGAATCCTAATTAATACATTTATGTATTCATTTTATTATGATTTATTTTACAAAACAGTGTATGAATGTAAAATGTTAATCTGAAAGTGTAATAACTGAGAGAAATAAATAGAACGATCGAACCGACCTAATAGTGCGATAGTACTAAGAACTCGTCCCGAATGGTGTACTGACGAACGTACTCGGGTACGCAAACAATTTTCTCAAACAAAGTTCGTAGTACACCAGAGTCACATTAGAAAAATTATATAGACACCTCTTCACAGTTTTTGGTATTTTATTTGTGTAACGTGAGTAAGAAATCGAAAAAAAATTTATAATTCAAGTTGCAAGTATCGAAAAAATTTTCCCACTTCAGGCGTTATTGAGAAACAAGGATATTTTGATGGCCCAAGGGTCCTTCAAAGCAGGTATCGGACTCACCCTATAGTATATACATAAACATAAACGGCGTCTACAACCCCAGGGTATAACCGGATTTTGGCCCCTTAAAACAGGTAAATACAAAATTTTATGAGATGTTAAAATTATGCTCAGGTGGAGCAGATAAGAGAGACACATATTAGTACAATTATCCTGATCAGGAATACAAGGAGTGAATATAACTTCTCTAACCCGTAGGCCCTCCACCCATCCATGCCGATAGCTGTAGAACAAAACCGCAATCTTTCCGAGCAAACGGGCCCAGGCGCCAAGCTCTGGAAGAGAGCCCCCCACCGATGACCCCTGTGACGTGGTAAAAGTAACGAAGTTACTTTTCACCCGTCCCACCGACGACTCCATGTGAGTCGACCAGTTAGAAATGTATATATATGTATAGTCATGCACTCGTGTTTTTCTCTTGATTGTTGATAACATGTGGCTTCGAGGAAAGATGCGCGGTTGGACGAGACGAGGGCACGGCAGCGACGGACAGATATAGAAATGGAAGAATACATGCCCGCGTATATGCTGTGAGCGCTGCAGCGGCATCGTCGTGAGAGAGAGAGATACAGGGAGTATGTTGCCGCACGCGCGCTTGAGCCATTCCTTAGCGGGCCACTACGCCGAGAGGTACGTTAAGAAAACCATCGAGTTTTTGCACAGTGTGTGTGTACGGAGAAATTTGCGCGTTGTCGGAGTGTGAGGGAAAGAGAGAGAGCGAGGGAGTAAATTGTCATCGGGGATAAGAGCGTCCGGAGATCGACCCAGGCCGTGACACCGACGGCCCCGCTGCCGTGCCACCTGCTGCCTTGCCACACCGCCTCCGGTCATCGAGACCTGCAGCAGAGGCCGAACGAGAGCACGCCATCGAGTCAGCGGGCCACGCCGAGCTCAACCGCCTGCCCAGCAGTCGGGTCCCGGGTGCGACACGGCCCCGAGAGGTGACACCTGCAGCGGAGTCAGGGGAAGACAGAAGGAGAGAATTAGAGCCCCCCGAGAGAGCGAGAACAAAGGAAGTTAACCAGCTCTTGTCGGGACGCGGCTCGTTCTCACGTGCATACTTTCAGCCGTAAGGTACGGTGTTTATAATTATAATTGTATTAACGTGGTGTGAAAGGAGAACCAGAGAGCGGTTGTTTCGCGGTGTATGTTACGGGAGAGTGATATTGTGTGGTTGTCGAACGTGAGGGTGTGAGAGAGACAGCGGCAAATAGTGGGCCATCGGGGGAATAAGTGTATGGACGCGTGGGTGTGTGTAAAGCGAGAGATAGAGAGATAGGACGCGATAGGGCGTACTCGCCTTAGAACAGTGGGTTAGGGCCGAGCATAACCAAGAACGGGCCGTAAGCGTGTCTCAAACACGGATACGAGGCGAGCCTGCTACTTGGTCGCGAGAAGATACCAACGCGGAGGACAGGGGTATATGACAGGAAGGGGGAAAGGGGCTGTATCGGTGCATATAGACGCCAGCGCTCGCAGCACGTCGAGCGCGGCGATGCTGCTATAGCGCGGCACTTCTGTACATGAAGACGAATAAATATATGTGAAATTTAACTGTATAGGGTAACCGAGTCTGGCTGTTAATTCATTATTTCCCTCACCTCCCGGGCTGGGGGGAAAGCTCGTCGGGAACCTCCTTTTGGTTTAGAACGATAATCGGGACTAGGAGAGGGACAGACGTACGTGAGAGTTGCGACCTGTACTTCCGGGCTGCCGATAAAAATCGGCAGGAGTATAGTGTAATACCCCCCAGCCTGAAAGACGAGCTTGTGGCTCCGTCAAAGGAGGGGGAGGGGCAAGGAATTAATGAACAATCGCTACCAGCGGGAACTTGCCATCCGAGCCAAAGAGAGACAAATCGAGGAACACTCTCAGGAGGACAAACACCCAGATCCTGACATCACCAGGAGAAGCCGCGGCCAGCCCCACGGACCTTGGGAGGATATATTTTCGAAGTCACGGGCACCATTTCAACTGGAAAAGCTCGAGAATATAATTCTCGAAAAATTTATGACAGGAATCAAACCCACGGCTCCTCAAGTGTCTATCAAGCTAGGAAGATAACACGCTATTCACTAAGACATTAGACTCTGCTCCGGTCGGATGACACTTGTGTGGCAATTACTGTTTTTCCTACCTAGGGCATCAATAGCTCCTTAAAGATGCCCGTGGTAGGAAAACTACTATTTGGATATTTTTTAGTTACTTCCATGTAACTTTAAAAACTGAGTTTCATGTAATGTTCCATTGTCTCGTTTAATTTTATACCCACAGACGCTATAAAATATTACTAATTTTGCAAACTAAATAGTGCATACCGGTTTTTTGTCTTCAAATTAAATCAGAATTATTTTTTATTTCAGTTGTACGGTCAGATCTACAATTAAATAATCTACATCAAACATGTCAAATCTACAATTGAAGGTCGGCAAAATTTTCCAGTCCTTTAAAGAACTTGAAAACTTTATGGATCAATATTCCAACCAAGAACGTCAAGTGTTCAGAATAAAAGATTCACATAAGATTACAGATACGTCCTACAAAGGTATAGTAAATAAGGAATTGGTTTACAAAAGAATTTTGTATAAATATAAATTTGGTGATGATCTCAAAATTAAAGGTTCGGGTGAACGAGAGACACAGTATGTTTTTTATTTCATTTCATTCAAGTATGATATTAACCATGTACTTCATCATTATCATATTTTTCACAGCACCTGTAGGCTTGGATGTAAATCTTTTATACAGATTAATATGTCAAATGACAGGAAAATACTGTATGTGAAAAATTGCAATTTGCAACACAATGGTCACCCAAACACGAAAGTCAGTCAAATTTAGTATTAAAAATGTCATAAAAATATACAACTACCCACTACTATAATATTATAAAATAAAGCTTTTTTTCAGGAAGTAAACAATATTTTACCAGAAAATAGATTAAAATTATCTGAGGAAAAAAAAAAGAAATTACAAAATTGTTAGAATTAGGAGCGAATAAAAAATTGATTCAGAGTAATCTGAAAAACGAGAAAATTTTTTTAACTTTAAAAGATTTAGCCAATTTAAAATCCACAAACACACCATCAGGTGGCGATAATTTAAAAGAGGCCATTGATTTTTTAATTAACGAAAAAAGTGAGTGTTATTTTTAAAATATTAAAACTAAAATAGTAAGGCTACAAGTGATGTGCATGTTAACATTTGCTTAGACGGCCCTTATCACTATTTGAACGACCGTTAAGAACGATTCAAGATTACTGCAGTGTCTGTTTCAAAACATTTTACAAAATCGAGGAACGTCAATATTTAATAACAAATATATAATCAACTATAAAATGAACTCGTCAATTTGGAATAATTTGTTTTTTATTTGATTTCAATTTTAAAGGCTTCTTTTGTTTCTTGAAAGACTGTGCTTCGAGTTGAAAATAAATTTACAAAAATATTAAAGGAGTTCAAAGTATTATAACATTGTTTAATTTTCAAGGTTTATGTCAGTAGTAGTACATACATTTTTACGCTTTCTATACTATTGAAAATTTCCACCCTCGACCCTAAACAAAATCTTTCAAAGAACAGACCACACTGTGAATAATTTTTTTTGAACATTTGTTCAAGTTTAATAAGTTCATCTTTATAGTGAGTATTAACTTAATATTCAGTGAGAAAAATTTTATTTAAAAAATTATTTAGCTTGTACAATAACTTTGCTTTTAATGAAATCTATTTCCTTTCTCATTAAATACAAAAAACTATTTATAAATAGATACTATGTGAGGCTTCTGCATGAAACACCTTAATAAATTTTTACATTTGATATTCAGTGAAAAAAATGTTTATTGTAGAAGCTACCATGGAAATCTTTGAAGAGAATGGGATCATTTTACTCTACTGAAGAAATGAAAAAATCTTTCACGATGTTCCCTGAGATCATATTTATGGATGGAACTTGTAAATTATTAAAGACAAATTTGACAGTAGTAATTTTTTTAGTGGAAGACAGTAATGGAAATAGTGAAGTTGTATCCGTAGGACTTCTAGCAAAAGAAGACCTAGACAACTACGTCATGCTTTTAAGAGCATTCAAAAAACACATGGGTGCGTCATGTGATCAAATTCAAGTTATCATGACTGATAAAGATGCAACAGAAAGAGGAGCATTATTGGAAGTTTTTCCAGGCGTTCCACTACATATATGTAGGTTTCATTCTCTTCAAATTTTTCAGAGGACCATGGCTACAAAATCTCTGTCAAAACTTGAAAAACTTCTTCACTGACATGATTTATAGCCTTTCAGAAACCCATTACATGAATATTTATGACCAATTCTGTGCATCAGCTCCTCAATCTATAGTGTCGTATTTTAATAAAAACTGGCATGATATAAGAAACCAGTGGACAGAATTCGGTATGTGCAACAAAAATTTAGGAAACTTAACAAATAATCGCTTTGAGTCAATCAACCAAAAACTGAAGGATGTTATAAAAAAAAATAATAGTTTGTTACAGTTTTTAAAAAAATTTTTTGACTGGAATTGTTCACATAATTTTGAAAACGACTTCAAAATGTCAAAATGTTTCATTTCAAAACCAATTAATTATAAAAACAATTCGAGCATTCATGATTCTACTGAAAAACTGTACATGGAGCTGTTGGTAGAATTTGCTTTTAAAAAGGTAAAAGAAAATCTCGAAAGATGCCATTCTTTGACATTTGTAACTGTAAACAAGGACAGAGAAATGTGCACTATAAATTCTGTAGGTGAGACGATACTAATAACTCTGAGTTCATGCAAATGTCTTTTTTATAAACGAAACAATTTACCTTGTCACCATATTCTTGGTGTGAGATAGAAAGTTGTTTGGTTACTCATTATACGATGAAAGTTTATGTGACCTAAGATGGACCAAAAAATACATAACATCCAAGCATCGAATTTTCGATGGATCAAACGAAAATTCATTAACAACTGGCTCAAAATCATTAATGAGTGAACTTGAACAATCAGATTCACCAAAAACAGTGACAAACCAATCAATTGTTGTATCAACAAAAAAGTCTAAAAGGCCAAGACACACTGTTTCTGAAAAACGCAGGTTTTTAGTACCCATCATGAATGAACTTTCATCAGTTATGAGTACAAGTTGTGGAGAAAAATTTGAAAAAAAAGTGAGAGTGATTAACAAGCTGTGTAATTTCTGGAAAGACAACATCGAAGTAAACGTCACTCCTGCCACCGATGATCTTGATGAAAGTGTTGTAGGAATTAACGAGAGCATGAAAAGTTTAGATATTAGCAAGGAAAAAGAGTTAGATGATATTCAATTGCCAAAATCAAACACAGTCTTAGAAAGACCATCAGAATTTCTTAAGACCACACCAGTCATAAAAAAAAAAAAATGATATAAATATTTTGAAACTCAGTTTTTAAAATTAAGCGAGTTAAATGCAAGATAATTTTATAAAGATAAAATATTGTTTTACATTTTATGTTTTAAAAACTGTACAGGAATAATATAACATAGATGTGGAAAAAAAAATAACAAGTTGTATTTTTAATTTGAGATCGATTTACTTTAATGAGTGTGAATATTTTCATTACTTACTACTCCATGATCAAATTCAATGACATCAATGAAAAAATATAGCCCTTCGGGTCTAAACTACAGTTTGTACATATAGTTGACGGAACGAAGCATGCGTCGAGTGATCCTGTAATTATTACCAGTGAAAAATGTTCGCATCTGAAATATGGAAAAAAGTCTGGTTACTTGATAATTGCAATTGTCTAAGTTATCTAATTGGTTAAATGTCCTTCACAGTTTGAATATTCTTTTTTTTTTTTTTTTTTTTTTTCTTCTTCTTCTTCTTCTTCAATACATCAACAGCTGGTTGATTCCTTATACAATTGTCCAGAAGAAAGTGTGTATGTACACACGCATTTTATTTTACTTGGAGCTCAACATATAGTCGAGGGATTGAGCATTGTTGACAGATCGCCAATCCAAATTATTTGAATTAAATCTAAAATAATCAAGAAACACCCTCACGTACCTGCATTTAAGTAGAAATCTACGTTGTGCTATACTGGTTGATAGTTGTATGTTGAGGTCCTTCCAGCGTTTTAAAGTGTTGGAGGTATGAGCTCCAAATCTCCTTGAGATGTTTTGGTAGAAGTGCAGGATGGTGTCCAAGTTTTCCTCTGATCCAAGACTCACATTAATGGTTTGTTTAAATTTTTATCAGTGCCCTCCGAAGAAATTGGGAATTCAAGGTTACACCAACTTAGCGTTACTTGATAAAGGCTAGTTGCCTGGCATCGGTATTAACACCAACTGGTACACAACTTAACGTTACGTGATAAAGGCTAGTTACCTGGCCATCGCCATTTACACCAACTGGCACACAACTTAGCGTTACTTGAATTTAAATAAAAGTTAGTTGCTTGGCTATCGGCATTTACGTCAACCGGAACACAACTTAGCGTCGTTTTCTTTAAAATATTTTCGTGAATTAAAGTCCTTTTTTCACCACCTGCTAGGCCATTAATATCTGAATCGGACGGCAGTCAATAGTGTGTCTAACGCGAAAAAAAACTATGGGGGATGCATAAGAATTAACTTTAACAGAAGTATTACTTACTTCTATTTTTGAAAAAAGGGGAGTACAAGGTGGCTCTCGAGGTAAGATCCTGGTGGCCGGATATAATTTAAATTGAAATTATGGACCAGATTCTCCAGGTCACGAACAGACACTGACCGGATTCTCCAGGTCGTATTTACTAGTCTAGCTACTGCTCTAGGTATTTTATCAAGCTGGCCTGACCATTAAATGCATTGACTGGGTTCTCCAGGTCACGTGTCTATAGTCTGGCTACTGCTCTAGGTATATACCCAAGCTGGCCTGACCATTGAACGAATTTTTTTGGACTGAGCTGCTAGTGAATAAGGAGGCCATGGACTTATATAGCCGAAGATCTTGCCTCTTTATCACCACCACTATGGCTGGAGACGACGAGACGCACATTGGTTCTTAGAATTATTCTGCATCATCTAGTGGCAGGGAGAGAGAAAGATTTTCTATATGCTTTCCGTCTACCTTTACATGTGCTGTTTTAGTTTCGGGGTAATGCTTACTCGCTAAAGAATACTGTACGGTAACAACACTGGTCCCAGTATTTGCTTATCGAAAATAGGTCGTATTACAGTTTATGTTATTTTTTGACTTGGTGGCTCTGGGTATTGTAAGCGTTAAGGAAAGAAAGTGGTAGAAGTGTAGCATGCTATTATCAAGTCTTGTTGCATGAGCGCTGGTTGATGTGTGAATCAACATCCTGGCTCGAGCGTCGGCTTATTTACGAATAATGGTTAACAGTCTGCTGAGTACATTGCCTTAGGAGAAGGATGATACATAATGGTATATAACTTATAATGTAATGTTAGTAAAGATTATAATTTTTCTTATAAACTAAATATGAGTTGGATTATTGATGAATAATAGGTTCAAAATATATTTGTTAAAATACGTATAACCTATAATAATGCGCATACATATGCTTATGATTTTGCAGATTACAATTTATCATATACTTAATAATTTATTAAATTTTAGAAGCCTCCTCATACAAGAATAGTTATAAAATTTTAAGGAGTAAAGTCCAACAGTGTACATATAAATTGGTGAGGTATGTTATTGGTGATATATACATATAAATTGGTGAGGTATATTACTATAAACAGCGAAAAACTGCTTCTCTTTTTGTTTGTTAATAATTGGAATAGTTTGAGCTTATAAGAATAGTTAGGGCACTTGGAATTGTGGTTTGTGTAATGGTTGGAGAGGATGGGTTATTTCCTTGGTTTTTTAATGTTCCCTGCCCTGATAACATGGGAGTGTATATAATTTGTGGGTAGTATGAGATCTTTTCTTTCATTGTTGATATTTCTTGTTGAATTGATGTTTGATTCTGATGAGGAATTTGTAAAGATTGGGATTCTACATCCTCTCGGTAAAATTGAGTTTCGTTTCCAGGTCTGCGATTATTATTAAATCGGAATCATGCCAGATTGTAGCATTCTAATATGGCGAACGATCATTTATATGTACACCAGGTAAAAAGTTCCAATATGATCCAAAATGGAAGGGACCAAGTTTCAATGAGGAGCGCAGCCCAACCGGTTCTTTCGCCGAAAAAAAGTAGCAAATTTACTAAGCTGTTCCAAATAGATCCGAGCATTCGTACAGACCATCCATATGTTTGATTTAGTAGATAACTATTTATCATCGCTTCTGCTAGCGTTTTTACAAATTGAAGTAGGATATATAATGCTACGAAACCGGCAGTTGCAGTTCCGAAATCAATTAATTCATCCCAGATTCGCTTCCATGTCAACTTGGCTAGATTCTAGAGGAATTCTTCATTTAATAGTTTAAATGTAGAACTTTTTTCGTGACTGGATGATTGGCCATACATATCATGGGCTAGATCGTTGAGGAGTGAATTTTGCTCCATCGGGAACATTATGCGATCTCTTAATTTTTTTAAGTCGCTGGCTGTATAAATGCCGCTAGCTGCTAAGTTAGACGTCTTGACGTAGTGCCATGTAGCCTGTGTCATGGGTTTTAAAGCTTTGGGTGGTTTCACTTCTATTGGAGTACCTGATACTTGATACCACTTATCGATTATCTTATATAGCTGTGGAAAAATATGGTCACATGTAATTTTCGTACCATACCTTTTTAATGTGCGTATTTCAGGTGTTAGGAACATTGTGGTTCCGTTGTTGTTCACTGGAAGTTCAGCGTAGCATTCTTCAGTTCTTGTTAATGCTACTTCTATTGGAATGGACTCAATTATATATATGGCTCCGCCAGTAATTGTGGCTATATATCCGGGTTCCTTCGTAACATTGTAAGCAAATTGATCTGGAGATTTATCAGCTATTGCCAAGGCGTTTTGCAGCACAATGCGCTCTACTCTGAAACGCTGTGTTAAAATGTCCTTATGTAAAGATTTGACTTGTGATCAAAGATGTTTTTCTACGTGGATGAATTTGGAGTTTATATGTGCGAATAAATCCATATTACCGGGGTTTTTTGCATTATTAGTGGCAAAAGATTGGCCTCTTTCTGTTTCAAAGATTAGAAGTTTTCGGTGTTCTGTTCTGATTATGTTGTACCCGCAAATATTGTCTCTTTCTTTTACCGTCAAAGCGAAAGTTACATCATCTGACTTGAACGAATATATTGTTTCCCCTGTGGATTTTTCTATATCTACTAGCCGGTCAGCAATACCTTTAAATAAAACGTCATATAATTTGAAGTTACAAGATGATCTCGGTAGTACGTCCCAATAGGTGTTGCTACTGCCTTGGTCTATACAGTTGCCAGCACTAAAAGGGCACCAAACTCCAGAGTGTAGTATTATTTTATCTTCAAGCAAATTTATGCGAGCATAAAACTCTTGTAATTTTACTCAGAGGGTGCAAACTACGGTGACGTCACTCCATAACCCGTAGCGATCTGCGTAGTATGCCCCACTGAATTTTTCTTCAGAGTTTACTGAACCTGTAAAGGTCACAGCAGCACTAGTTGATCTGTTGACTGCAACACTATTTACGACCAGTAGATCACGCTGATATATGCCAGTATTGTATATTTTCATGCATTCATCACGATTAATAGTATCAATGAAATTGGCTACACCGTTATTCACTATAGAGCTGGGTGAGTGCATGTCGCAATAATTGATGGTTCTTTGGATTGTTACTTTGCATTGCACAACGTGTGTTACAGCGAAGTTATTTAGTTGTAACAATGGTATATAACGTTTGATATATTAACGGTGTCTAAAGGAATATCGCAAGGCTCGACTTCTAGTAGCTGCAGGGTTGTTACATTCACGCGTTGAGCTCCACCATCAAATCCCACTACGGTGTAAGCTACATGGGCTGTTATTAAGAGTGACAAGCCAAGGATCATAATTTTGAAGGCCTGAAATCATACGGTATTGGATAAGTAAAAAAAGAGTAAAAAAAGAAAGGTATTAGTGGGAGGGTGGGTAATACTTGTATGTACAAAACTAGCCCTTACTCGGTGATTTATTCATCGCTTGACTCGCTAGAGTCCGTATTAATCTTCTTTTTGTTGGGAGAAAGCATCTTAGATACTCTTAACCTATTCGTATTAACTATTTTATGTTCATTTCCTACTTGTATTTTAACATTATATTTATTTAATATTTCTAGAATTTTATGAGGCCTAGTAAAATAATTTCCTAATTTACCCTTTTTAACCCCTTTTCATAGGTAGACGTATTCGCCAACCCTGAAGAATTTTCCGTTTATATTTTTATCATAATATTCCTTAGACTTAATTTTTGTTTTAACTAAGTTATCATACGCTAATTTTCTAATATTATTAAGCATAGATACTAAATGAATAATATAATCTTGATACGTAGGCAGATGATCCTCGTTGGTCGATGGTACAGATGATGATAACCTGCTAGTCTTCCAAACACAACTTCATACGGCTTATGTTTGGTGCTTGATTGTATGCAAGTATTGTTGTTAAAGAAAGCCAGCTCTATCCATTCATCACAATCATCTTCGCTATCAGCGTATTGCTTGAGATATTCGCCCAATGCATGGTGCGATCTCTCTAGTGATCCGTTTGATTGGGGGTGAAAAGCTGTTGTTTTTACCATCTTAATTTTGAAGCGTTTTGCAACAATTTTCATTAGGTTGCTTAAAAAATTTCTCCCTTGATCTGTCACAATCACCTTAGGTGTTTAAAAAATGCAGATAAAACGTCGTATAAATGCGTCGGCTATCGTGAAAGATGTTGCATCTTTTAACGGTACTGTAATGCAAAATTTTGACAGCTCATCTTGCATCGTTAAGATACACTGATTCCTTCTCTAGTTTTAAGTAGGCATTCAACAATATCGAGTGCAACCTTCTCAAATACGGTACCATGCAGGCATGTCTGCTACTTAGCATTGGCTGCTTAGTTTTTAATTTTACTAATGTTTTTAATTGGCATTCTAGACATTACTGAATACGTCGTTGTATATCATCCTTTAGTCCTTCCCAGTAGTACTCTTGGCGTTTGTGGCCGAAAGTTTTGGAGACACCTCTGTGACCTCCAACGAGTGATTTCTGAAGCTCGTAAAAAATTTTATCTCTACGTTTATCTTCTACATATTTAACGGAATTTTTACATACTATGATCTTGATATTACTATAAGTAAATGTACCTTTGATCATACTATATATTTCTGCCCAATCTATATTACGTATTTTTATACCCTTAGATATGCTTATGGTACTTAAATTTTTGTCTGTCAAAATTATTAGCAATTTTTTGAAAGAATCTTGCATTTAGTTTTTTATTATAATTTGTAATACTTGCTCTTTATCTGTGATAAAGAGAGCTTATTGATATCTTTTATTCGTTAATTTCTTAATTTTAATGCTTCCTAATGCTAATTGTTAGTTAGCTGGTATTTTATTAGCTTTAAATAATCTACGCGCACCCTCGTCTAGTGGGGCGCCTGTCGTGTCGATAAAATATATTATATTATCTAATCTATGCTCTAATAAGTCCTTTGTTTCGACGATATTGCTGACACCATATTTAGTGTTGCTTCTTTCATCTCCAGTGGTAATAGAGTCCTTCCTAGGTAAAAGGCTTATCATTGTTAAGATTAAGATCTTCAGCTTCACCTTCTTCATTCATATTATCGTCAGACGATTCTGCATCTATGGGATTGTTTAATTTATTTTTGATTTTTCCTTGCTCTAGTAATTCTGGTGTGATCCTAGCCAAGCCCTTTTTGAGGTGATTTTGATGGTTAATAGCGCGTGTTTTTTTTAAGCGGCTTAGGTTCTGCGGTTTGGGTACCTTCGCTTTCTTCTAAGGGTTTTTCTTCGACATTTTGTAAGGATTTTTGTCTTCTGGTTAACACATTTACCTGTTCTGTTACTATCAAATTAAGCGATAATGCGTCTGCAGGCAGATTTAATCTACCTGGGCGGTAAATTATTCCGTAATCATATTCGGATAATTCGAATCACCATTTCTACACTCATGTATTAAGGTCTGCAGTTTGAAACCATATAAGTGGTTGGTGATCCGTGACTATGGTAAACCTTTGGCAGTATGTGTATGGGCGAAAAGTTTGCAGAGTGTAAAATCGCTAGTGCTTCTTTCTCATATGTGTCATATCTAAGCTCGGGTCCTCTCAATACACCAGAAGTATACGTGATGGGTAAATCGTTTCCGATTTTTCCTTGTGACAGAATACCCTCTATAACGTAGCCTAAGGCATCTGTTGTGATAATAAATGGCTGACTCATGTCAGGAAATTGTAAGAGCGATGCTGTATACAATGCTCCCTTTAGCTCCTGAAAGACCGTTTCTTGATCATTTGTCCAATGAAAATTTTCATTACCCTGGAGCAATTTGGTCAAGGGTTTAGCCTTTTTAGCAAAATTTTCAATGAAACACCGGTGATATCCTGCGAATTCTAGAAATTGCCTAACATTTTTTATGTTTTTAGGACGAGGGTATAACTTTACTGCTTTAATTTTTTTCAGGTCAGGACTTAGAGCCCTTTTTCGGTTTTTAAATGCCCTAAATAATTAACCTCTCGTTGCATCAGTTTGCATTCACTAGGTTCTAGTTTCCAACTTAACTTTTTCAATCTTTTCATTACAAGATCAAAAAGTCGATCGTGTTCGTCGAGTGTTTTTGCGTAAATAACAATGTCGTCCATATACATAAAAGTTCCCTTAACTAGTAATCCGTTGGGAGTTCGTGACAGCTGACTGATATCATTTCCTAAGCCAAAAAACATTCTGACAAATTCATAATGTCCGTTTGGGGTAGAAAACGCTGTTTTATGCATGTCGTCGGGGTTTACTAGAATTTTATGGAAGCCTGATTTGCAATCTATGACTGTGTAATATTTAGAGTTCCCTACTTGATCTAATACATCAGTTATGTTGGGAAGTGGAGAACTCATTGGTATTGTTTTTTTTATTTAAGGGCCTGAAATCAAGAGTTACACGCTATTTAGGCTTCCATCAGAACTTTTCTTTGAAACGATCCAAAGAGCTGTGTTACAGCCAGATCGCAACCGTTGTATACTACCATTTTTAAGCAGTTCATGTACTTGGCGCTCGACTTCGTCTTTTAAGGCATGGGGGAGCCAGTATTTCTTAGTAGTTACAGGAAGATCTTCTATTGTTGGTATGCGATGTGTAGCTATGTTAGTAACCGTGAGCTCGTCTCCTTCTAAGTAAAATCGAGTTCATTAAAAGTTTTATCCATTAAGTTTATGTATGTTTCCCTTTTACCAAGGCTATAAAATTCGTTGATTATAGCTCCGTTACATAAAAGGTCTTTAATATCATCGTCTTATAGTTCTGACAGCGATTCTGATTGTGATTCGCACGTATAAATCTCATCACTCGTTGACTCGTTCGAATCGCTATGTCTAACCTCGGATTCTTGTTGACTTTTTAATTTTACATGTGTGTCTCCTATTAAAAGGGGAATTTTTCCTTCATTCATTGCCATTATTTTATTTGAAAAATTGAGTCTAGACTTAAATTTAGTGAGGAAATCTGAGCCGAGAATCCCTTCGAATGGTAGGTTGAAGTCGTAATTGATTACTTGAACGTCTATGTAAATACCTCCTAGATTAATAGTAGTCAAGCCGAGAGTTTCCTTTTGAATTTGCCCAATTCCCATTATAAGTCTGGTGTTACTTTTGCCTATTTTGCAATCTTTTGAAACTAGCTATTTTTTTACTATGCTGATTTCTAATCCAGTGTCTACTAACAGTTTTTTTTAGGTCTATATATGTTAAAGAATCAAAATTCTCCGCGAATCTTATTAATATTTAAGTGACATATAGGAGTTGCATTACACCCAAAATTTCGTTTAAAACCGATAACTCGTCCAGGGAGTTTCAAGAGTTTGTGCTCAAAGTTCAGTTCACACTTCGTATCTTGTAAGAACTTTATTCCCAAAATGCCATCATGCGGTATTGCAAATGATTGTTCAACTACATGAAAAGATACATCTATACCAAATAATTTCAAGATAATTTTTCCAATGGAGAAAATAGCTTCATTTATAATTCCATGAAATTCTACTGCGTCGATATAGTCTATGTCAATCCCATTAGGATAACCTCCAACTTTGATTGGATTTTCATGAGATCCAGAATCTATCATGAGGCTTACCGGATTTCCACCTAAGTGAAAATTTACGTAAGGTACGTATTCATTTTTATGTATTATACCAAGGATATTAATTCGTCGAGTAAACGGTTCAGATCTACTGAGCGCGTCGAGTTGTTCAGCGTCTCTAAAGTTTCACTCATAACCTGAGGGGCCAAATAATTTCTCTGGTTTTCTTGTCTTTTATGATCATTATATTGTTTCTTTCTACATTCTTGTATCGTGTGGCCTGTGTTTTTACAATACGCGCATACCTTACAGGTAGTGGTAGTCTGACCATTTTTATTGCACAGTTGACAATGCAGCGAATTTTTGGCTTGCATTTTAAGTTGCGTGCAATTTCCAGCTACGTGGCCTGGTGTGTGGCATTAAGCACGGGGCAGAGAGCCCAACCCTCCTGACAAATCTCACCTGAGATCTCATCTGATATCTCATGTGATTTCTCACCTGATATCGCATGTGATTTCTCAGATGAGATCTCAGGTTAGATCTCATGCCAAATTCTCAGATGAGATCTCAGGTTAGATCTCATGCCAAATTCTCATCTGAGATCTCAGGTGAGATTTCAGAAAGAAAAATAAATAAAAAAATTTTGTGCAACAATTATAATTTATACATCAATAGAATGATTACCTAAAAAATCAACAGTTATAGGAAAAAAAAAACAACTTCGGCTTATATGGGACACAAACTCGAGCCCCCAGTTTATCTTACCGCGTGCTTAGAGAGGATGAGATATCAGTCCGACAATTTACGTCTATATAAAGTGTAAGTACCATGTGTTATTGTTTTTCGTATTCACTACTGAATCATACAATTATTAATAGATGTAATTTTTCCCAATCTTAATTCTGATAGTTAACCAACTAGATAATATTCAGGAACATTATTTTCTTCACAAAAAATATTTTCTCTCGTAAAGTTACTCTTAAGGAGGCTTTATATCCAAGTAAGGCATAAATTTTTAATAATAATTATAAATGTTTATTGAGGTTTAATAATAAAGAAAAACTACAATATAAAACAGGAAGACTTGATGTTTTGTGAATAAATTATTTGTAAAAATCCTAATTGCTTGCGTGTATATTATTTTATTTTAAAAAAACACTTATAAAAGTTAGAAATCCTTAAAGCTATTCATGTTATTCCAACTTTTCAAAGCTTATTGTACTCCGTCAATAATTACTGCAGATAAAGTCATCACTGGAAATTTATTGATACAATTCATGTTTAGTGAGTTAAATGTAATTGTTTTCCGAAAACGCAAAAAACGAGTGAAAACCTGCAGTTTCGTATAAACAATTGCACCTCACTCATTACATATCTATTATATTAAAAAATTTACAGTAATTACTTTATCTGAAATTCTTCAAGGATAATAAGTTTAAAAAGTTTTAATAACATGAATAGCTTTCAGGATTTCCAATTTTTATAAGAGTTTTTTCAAAATAAGCTAATATACATGCAAACAATTTGGATTTTTTTAAAATAATTTACTCACAACACATCAAGTCTTTCTGTTTAATATTGTAGTTTTTCTTTATTATTACATTTCAGTAAACATTTATAATTATTAGAAACTTATGCCTTACTTGGATATAAAGCCCCCTCAAGAGTAACTTTGAGAGAAAAAAATATTGTTTGTAAAGAAAATAATGTTCCTGAATATTATCTAGTTGGTTAAATATCAGAATTAAGATTGGGAAAAATTACATCTATTAATAATTGTATGATTCAGTAGTGAATACGAAAAACAATAACACATGGTACTTACACTTTATATAGACGTAAATTGTCGGACTAGTGTCTCATCCACTCTGGCCAAGCGGTAAGATGCTTGCCTATTAATCGGGGGTCTCGACTTCGTGGACGATAACAGCCGAATTTTTTTTTTTTTTTTTTCCTATAACTGTTGATATTGTAGGTAATCATTCTATTGATGTATAAATTATAATCGATGCATAAAATTTTTTTATTTATTTTTCTTTTAGAAATCTCACCTGAGATCTTAGATGAGAAATCACATGAGATATTAGATGAGATCTCGGGTGAGATTTATCAGAAGGGCTACATTACTTAAAATATCATGAATATCACTTCTTAAAGAAGGTAGAAAAATATCCTTCAGAAACTGAATAAAATAATCTATAACGACTTGAACTACTTTTCTTGGTACGGTTGGATCCCCGTAAAGTGATAATATTAGTGACATAACGTGATTGATTATGACTCGGAAACCCATAATGCACAAATGATATATATACATATATAGTTTTTTTACAAAGAAGAATCTGAAATAAAATAATTCTGTATTCGAGTAACATTGATATAGTTACAAAAATATAATAAAAACAGGAGGAAAAACAGAATTCGCCACATAAGCGCCATCACTCCGCGGCTACCCTACGTCTCTTGGGCCTCAAAATAGCCCCGGAGACGATGGCACTTATCCGATGAAAACTACTAGTTCTTACTATGGGCACAAAGTGCAAATGCCGTTTTACGCCCTTGTTATTACTTTTGGGCCCACGGGCAGAAGAGTTTTTTGCGTCCTCCAGGCCCAAGGTACTTGTCTGCCCTAGGGCCCAAAGTGATTTACTGGGCGCAAAATGTGCCCAAGGGCGCAGAATTGCACTTTGCGCCCTCAGTAACAAAAACAATATATGGGACTTGAGCACAAACATAAAACAACCGCGCCCTTATTCGGGGGCTCATGTTTGTACTTTGTGTTCTAGTGACGTTATGTACCGTTTACACTTAAATACTTTTTATGCTGTGTTACATAATTTTTTGGCGATATCAAACGTGCAAAATAAACTTTTTTATAAAGCGAAGTCTGTTGGGTGAGTTCGTTGAAAATTTAGTTATTTTTAATGTTAATTTATACCAACAAGGGAATATCCTGAGGTGATTAGCGCTCGGAAAAACTTTAATACGCAGACAATTTTCTTTGTGGTACCTACAACAAAGATGTACTTGTGCTAAGCCCTATATTTTCTCAGTTAAAAATTTATAGCTATAATTATACCTACAAATTATAGCTATAATTATAGCTATAACTACCTATAAAACAGCTATAATAATGTATAAGATTCAGCTATAAATATAGCTATAAGTTACAGCTGTAATCTTTTCACAAGTTTTGAGTAAAAGTTAGTTTAAAATCAGATTTTTTCAACATATATCGATCAGTACAGGCGCTATCATCCGTGTGATAACAGTAAAACTGAGGGCCTAAAGTATTTTTAAACAGTTTTTAAAAAACTTGAAATTGTATGTGATTTCTTGTTTTTTTTTTTTTCTACTTATTCAAAAATACTTCAGGCCCCCAGTTTTACTGTTATCATACGGATGATACCATCTGTACATATCGATATGTGTTGAAAAAATCTGATTTTAAACTAATTTTCATCCATTATTTGTGAAAAATTTACAGCTGTAGTTTATAGCTATATTTAAAGCTGAATTTTATACATTATTATAGCTGTTTTGTAGGTATTTATACCTATAATTATAGCTATAAATTATAGGCATATTAATAGCTATAAATTTTTGACTGAGTTGGACATTCATGTGCACTGACTCCTTAAAGATCTGAATTTTTGAGTTTTTTACGCTACTGTTCATACGCAATGAGATTACATGTTATGTTTTATTTTAGTTGCAAAACCTCACACAGTATTGTATGTAATGATAGTTCTTCGTTTTTTGAATTAAAAATACTGCGTAAGGTATTGTAATCAAAATACAAGAGATATATTAAAAGTTCCATGTCCCTTCGTGGTAAAAGTAGCTTATAAAATTGAAAAAATAGATACTTAAAAATATTTAAAAAAAGCAGCTAACGTTTGGTACGATTGGACACTTTTCCTTGTAAGGTATATAATAAAGACTTCTCGCATGTACTGTAACATTATTTTTTAAACTTTAAACTTGAACTGCATGAGGCATTTTAATGTTATTTAATGTATAGCAGTATGAAGAAGCATTTATTTTTCAGAAAACAATTTACATGTATAAGAATATGTATGCATAT
This sequence comes from Copidosoma floridanum, assembly GCF_036245765.1. NCBI lineage: Eukaryota > Metazoa > Arthropoda > Insecta > Hymenoptera > Encyrtidae > Copidosoma > Copidosoma floridanum. The sequence goes on along the minus strand of NW_028321917.1, from coordinate 752,264 downwards.
CATCGCCTGAGCTAAAAATACAAAATGACCACTTAGTTATAAGTTTGAGAGATAGACAAATCAATATTTAAATTTTAAAAAAGACTGTTTAGCATTTTTAAATAAAAAAGTACATGTTAAATATTGCATGGAAATAGAAAAACATAATGTTTTTAGGGGGAACTGGACTACTTAACATCAAGTTCTAGTGTCCGTCTTTACCTTCAGTTGCAGAGTTTGCGCTTTTTACCTCATAATTAAGTTATACGTTTTATTGTAAAACGCCGAGCAGTTCTTTTACACCTTAAATGCTACGGTAACTCATTCTTTTGCACATACCTAGGTTCCATTCTCTGACCCATAACTATAAGTTTTTATGTTATTTCTCCCATGCGACAATATAATAAAATAACAAATACCTATACGTTGGTTTGAATAATTGATAGATATGCAGTGTTCATTGTCTGCCTTGATTTAATAACAAAAAATTATCCCTAGTAGACGTTATTAAGGGTTTTATTTTTAAATCTTAATATTTACTTATTTTAAATTTAAAATTGTTTTCAGTGAGGCCAAATAACGTGCACTACCTTAGCACTGACACTTAAGGAGGTAAAAAACGTCAATAAAATATTTAAATTATTTAAAATACTTCGTTCTCTACAACATATATGAGATATTTGCAGTGTTTGAATTGCAAAACAGTTTTTTTCCTGAAATATTGTTAAAAATGCAAAAATTAAAATTTCTCTTTCATGTTCATGCACAATATGCCTGAGCGCACGTGTTTACTAAAGCCAAATAACAATAAAGTTCGATTTATTATTTCTAGAAATGAAAAAAAAAAAAAAAAACCTCATTCGACAGTATTACTAATCAACAAAAAATACAAAGAAACGTAAAAAAAACTCTTTCCTCAAAGACCTTTTTTTTCATCGTTAAATATCTTTTGAGGACTTATAAATATTTTAATGCGTGGCCCGCGACCTGAAAAAGAAGAACATTCTATCTAATTCAGCATTTGCTTCCGCTGCTGCTTCCCCTCTTACTTCTCTCGCTCTCGCCACGCATCGTGATCTATCTATGTACCTATACAACGCGCGCATGTAGGTGTAGTGTAGCATGGAAGGAGTAATGAGATTCCAAAAGGTCACGTGACTCTCGCGGTATATATAGTCACTTGAGGAAAAAATAACACAGGCCTTATGGGTGCAATTTTGTTTTTATTTTTTTTACATGTTCAACGATAGTATTAAGATAAATGCCTTTCAATAACATATTTTCGAGGAGATGACATTACCTTAGCCAATTTTTCCCAACTCAATTAGTCTTAAAACTTTCCTTTGAAAGTGCGAAGACGCACATTTAACCTTACCAAAATCCCGCTTTCTTTCCTATGTATGGTCGGGAACGGCAGAAGTTTGTACAGGTTAAATGTTCTTTTTCGCACTTTCAAAGGAAAGTTTCAAGATGCAAAAGACTATAATTGAGTTGGAAAAAGATAGTTAAGGTATTGTTACCTCCTCAAAAATACAAAAATAATGATAATAATAATAAGAAATAATATCGAATGGTACTAGATGACTTTAATACATATTAATTAATAGAAAACGAGCTATACGGAAACACCCTTATCATTACAATTGTGTTGGGTCTTTGGGAGACGATATTTTGATCTATTTGTTTCAGAAGGAACCATCAATGCAAATATCAAACTCTGACTTATTCACCTTTTGGCACACGCTTTCCAGCAAAGCCATAAGCTCTCGTGCAAGCTCTAACTCATTCGCATTCTTGCACGAAGCCATAAACTCTCACACAAGCTTTAACTCATGCACGTACAACCTTCCCAAAGTCATAAACCCTCATGCGAGCTCTGACTCGCTCGCATTTCTGCACGTACTTTCCTCAAAGCGCTCATGCAAGCTTTGACTCAGTCACATTCCTTCACGTTCCTTTCAAGAAGCCGCAAAAGCCTTGCACAAGCCCTGACGCATTCACATTCCCCTCGCTATACCCGCACCCTTAGAATTTTTAAATAGGTTGACTCAGCATCGCACCCAGCCTATCCAAGTCAACAAGGTGCGGCCCGGAAAAGCAGCGACAGCAAAATTAAGTGTAACGGGGCATCTGTCCTTGTTGCCAAAGAGACGTTAGTGGCTACTTCTTCGTCCTAAATCCTACAATTGATTCAATCTCATGTAGAACTCAACCAATAACATAACTGCCAGACAAAGACAGATACCCCGTTACGTAGCGAATTCTGCTGTCACATATCACGCCCCCTTTTCTCCTCTATTCTAATACCTCTATGGGATCGACACTAGAAGGCAGAAAGACAGTCGAAATTCAAGGCCAGACTGCTGTAGAGCTTGCGACGCTCAGTTTGGCGCTCCCCTACAAACCAATAGGCACGTACGCCTCTGTATACGTTCTACGCTTAGCCAGGGTAGTCTCAAAGTCAAAAACGATTTCCTAGGCCCAGGTTCATAACCTAGACATCGTCTCCACGAGATCTTGGAGAAGAGCTTCCCATCAAGGGACCCAAGAACAACCGAATACCAGGAGCTCACAAGCACCCAGAGACCAACTTCGAGAGCAGTAGAGACCTTCCTGACCGTGGCCTTACTGAGCACTTTCGTGCCTCACCTGGTAACGAACCTGCCCAAACAACTCCATCTGTTGTACGAAGAACGCCACCAACAACTTCGTGCTCCACGCCCAAGGACCAGGTCATAACAACGTATCACCTATCACCAGCGTTGAGTTACGCGAATTCAATATCGGAACTTTTTCCCTAGATCGTATATATAGCTATACGATCTAGGAAAAATGTTCCGTTGAGCATACAGCACAGCAGTGGAGGGGCATTGCCAAAGGTACGCGGAAATTAAAAATTGTAATATTAATAACGCAAGCGCCTATCACCCGATGACCCAGGGTGCTTACTGGCCTCTCTAATATATAATAAAGTATTAATTATTAACACAAGCACCTATCACCCGATGACCCGGGGTACTTACTGGCCACTATGCTAAATAATAAAGTATTAATTATTAACACAAACGCCTATCACCCAATGACCCGGGGCGCTTACTGGCCACTATGTTGAATAAATAATTATTTATAACACAAGCGCCCATCACCTAATAACCCGGGGCGCTTACTAGCCACTCAGTTAGATGAATAATTATTATTAAAACAAGCGCCTATCACCTCATGACCCAGGGCGCTTACTGGCCACTCTGTTAAATAAATAATTATTAATAACACAAGCGCCTATCAACCAATAACCCGGGGCGCTTACTAGCCACTCCGTTCAAAAAATAATTATTATTAACACTAGTAGCTATCACCTAATAACACGGGACGCTTACTGGCCACTCTGTTAAAAAAATAATTATTAATAACACAAGCGCCAATCACCCGCTAACCCGGGGCACTTACTGGCCACTCTGTTAAATAAATAGTTATTAATAACACAAGTGATTATCACCTAATGAAACAGGGCGCTTTCTGGCCACTCTGTAAAACAAATAATTATTAATTAAACAAGTGCCTATCACCTAATGACACGGGGCGCTTACTAGCTACTCTGAAAAATAAATAATTATTGATAACACAAGCGCCTATCGCCTCATGACCCAGTGCACTTACTGGCCACTCTGTTAAATAAATAATGATTTATAACACAAGCGCCTATTACCCAATGACCCAGGGCGCTAAATGGCCACTCTGTTAAATGAATATTCAATTATTACACAAGTGCCTATCACCTAATGAAACGGGGCACTTACTAGCCACTCTCTAAAATAAATAATTATTAATAACACAAGCGCTTATCACCCAATGATCCAGGGCGCTTACTAGCCACTCCGTTAAAAAAATAATTATTAATAACACAAGTGCCTATCACCTAATGACACAAGGCGCTTACTGGCCACTCTGTTAAATACATAATTATTAATTACACTAGTGATTATCACCCAATGACCCGAAGGCGCTTACTGGCCACTCTGTTAAATAAATAATTATTGATAACACAAGCGCCTATTACCTCATGACCATGGGCGCTTACTGACCACTCTGTTAAATAAATAATTGTTAATAACAACAGAGCCTATCACCCGATGACCCGGGACACTTACTAACTACTCTATTAAATAAATAATTATTAATAACACAAGCATCTATCACCTTATAACCCGAGGCGCTTACTGGCCACTCTGTTAAATAAATAATTATTCATAACACAAGCGCCTATCACCCAATAACCCAGGGCGCTTACTAGCCACCCTGTTAAAAAAATAATAGATAATGACACAAGCGCCTATCACCGAATGACCCAAAGGCGCTTACTGGCCACTCTGTTAAATAAATAATTATTAATGACACAAGTGCCTATCACCTAATGACCCGGGACACTTAATAACCACTCTGTTGAATAAATAATTATTTATAACACAAGCGCCCATCACCCAATAACCCGGGGCGCTTACTAGCCACTCTGTTAAATGAATAATTATTAATAACACAAGCGCCTATCACCTCATGACCCAGAGCGCTCACTGGCCACTCTGTTGAATAAATTATTATTGATAACACAAGCGCCTATCACCCAATAACCTGGGGCGCTTACTAGCCACTCCGTCAAAAAAATAATTATTATTAACACTAGTGCCTATCACCTAATGACACGAGACGCTTACTAGCCACTCTGTTAAATAAATAATTATTAATAACACAAGCGCCAATCACCCGATAACCCGGGGCACTTACTGGCCACTCTGTTAAATAAATAGTTATTAATAACACAAGTGATTATCACCTAATGAAACAGGGCGCTTTCTGGCCACTCTGTAAAACAAATAATTATTAATAACACAAGCGCCTATCACCTCATGACCCGAGACTCTTACTGGCTACTCTGTTAAATAAATAATTAATAATAACACAAGCGCCTATCACCTCATGACCATGGGCGCTTACTGATCACTCTGTTAAATAAATAATTATTAATAACACAAGCGTCTATAACCTCATAACCCGAGGCGCTTACTGGCAACTCTGTTAGATAAATAATTATTAATAACACAAGCGCCTATCACCCAATGACCCAGGGCGCTTACTGGCCAACCTGTTAAATAAATGATGGATAATAACACAAGCGCTTATAACCCAATGACCCAAAGGCGCTTACTGGCAACTCTGTTAAATAAATAGTTTTTATTAACACAAGTGCCTATCACCTAATGACACGGGGCGCTTACTGGCTACTCTGAAAAATAAATAATTATTAATAACACAAGTGCCTATCACCTAATGACACAAGGCGCTTACTGACCACTCTGTTAAATAAATAATTATTAATTACACTAGTGATTATCACCCAATGACCCGAAGGCGCTTACTGGCCACTCTGTTAAATAAATAATTATTGATAACACAAGCGCCTATTACCTCATGACCATGGGCGCTTACTGACCACTCTGTTAAATAAATAATTGTTAATAACAACAGCGCCTATCACCCGATGACCCGGGAAACTTACTAACTACTCTGTTAAATAAATAATTATTAATAACACAAGCATCTATCACCTCATAACCCGAGACGCTTACTGGCCACTCTGTTGAATAAATAATTATTCATAACACAAGCGCCTATCACCCAATAACCCAGGGCGCTTACTAGCCACCCTGTTAAAAAAATAATAGATAATGACACAAGCGCCTATCACCGAATGACCCAAAGGCGCTTACTGGCCACTCTGTTAAATAAATAATTATTAATGACACAAGTGCCTATCACCTAATGACCCGGGACACTTAATAACCACTCTGTTAAATAAATAATTATTTATAACACAAGCGCCCATCACCCAATAACCCGGGGCGCTTACTAGCCACTCCGTCAAAAAAATAATTATTATTAACACTAGTGCCTATCACCTAATGACACGAGACGCTTACTGGCCACTCTGTTAAATAAATAATTATTAATAACACAAGCGCCAATCATCCGATAACCCGGGGCACTTACTGGCCACTCTGTTAAATAAATAATTATTAATAAGACAAGTGATTATCACCTAATGACACGGAGCGCTTTCTGGCCACTCTGTAAAACAAATAATTATTAATAACACAAGCGCCTATCACCTCATGACCTGAGACTCTTACTGGCTACTCTGTTAAATAAATAATTAATAATAACACAAGCGCCTATCACCTCATGACCATGGGCGCTTACTGATCACTCTGTTAAATAAATAATTATTAATAACACAAGCGTCTATAACCTCATAACCCGAGGCGCTTACTGGCAACTCTGTTAGATAAATAATTATTAATAACACAAGCGCCTATCACCCAATGACCCAGGGCGCTTACTGGCCAACCTGTTAAATAAATAATGGATAATAACACAAGCGCTTATAACCCAATGACCCAAAGGCGCTTACTGGCAACTCTGTTAAATAAATAGTTTTTATTAACACAAGTGCCTATCACCTAATGACACGGGGCGCTTACTGGCTACTCTGAAAAATAAATAATTATTAATTACACTAGTGATTATCACCCAATGACCCGAAGGCGCTTACTGGCCACTCTGTTAAATAAATAATTATTGATAACACAAGCGCCTATTACCTCATGACTATGGTTGCTTACTGACCACTCTGTTAAATAAATAATTGTTAATAACAACAGCGCCTATCACCCGATGACCCGGGACACTTACTAACTACTCTGTTAAATAAATAATTATTAATAACACAAGCGCCTATTACCTCATGACCCGGGCTCTTACTGGCTACTCTGTTAAATGAATAATTATTAATAACACAAGCGCCTATCACCTCATGACCGAGGGGGCTTACTGACAACTCTGTTAAAAAAATAATTGTTACTAACAACAGCGGCTATCACCCGATGACCCAGGACAATCACTAACTACTCTGTTGAATAAATAATTATTAATAACACAAGCGTCTATTACCTCATAATCCGAGGCACTTACTAGCCACTCTGTTGAATAAATAATTATTAATAACACAAGCGCCTATCATTCAATGACCCAGGGCGCTAACTGGCCACCCTGTTAGATAAATAATTATTAATAACACAAGTTATTATCACCTAATGACACGGAGCGCTTTCTGGCCACTCTGTTGAATAAATAATTATAAATAACACAAGCGCCTACCACCCAATGACCCAGGGCACTCACTGGCCACCCTGTTAAATAAATAATTATAAATAACACAAGTGATTATTACCTAATGACACGAAGCGCTTTCTGGCCACTCTGTAAAACAAATAATTATTAATAACACAAGCGCCTATCACCTTATGACCCGGGTCTCTTACTGGCTACTCTGTTAAAAATGAATACTTATTAATAACACAAGCGCCCATCACCCAATGACCCAGGGCGCTTACTGGCCACTCTGTAAAATGAATAAATATCAATAACATAAGTGCCTATCACCTCATGACACGGGGCGCTTACTGGCCACTCGGTTAGATAAATAATTATTAATTACACAAGTGATTTTCACCTCATGACACGAAGAGCTTTGTGGCCACTCTGTAAAACGAATAATTATTAATAACACAAGCGCCTATCACCTCATGACCGAGGGGGCTTACTGACCACTCTGTTAAAAAAATAATTGTTACTAACAACAGCGCCTATCACCCGATGACCCAGGACACTTACTAACTACTCTGTTGAATGAATAATTATCAATAACACAAGCGTCTATCACCTCATAACCCGAGGCTCTTACTGACCACTCTGTTGAATTAATAATTATCAATAACACAAGCGCCTGTCACCCAATGACCCAGGGCGCTTACTGGCCACCCTGTTAAATAAATAATTATAAATAACACAAGTAATTATCACCTAATGACACAGAGCGCTTTCTGGCCACTCTGTGAAACAAATAATTATTAATAACACAAGCGCCTATCACCTCATGACCCGAGGCTCTTACTGGCTACTCTGTTAAAAATAAATAATCAATAATAACACAAGCGCTTATCACCTCATGACCATGGGCGCTTACTGACCACTCTGTTAAATAAATAATTGTTAATAACAACAGCGCCTTTCACCCGATGACCCGAGACACTTACTGGCCACTCTGTTAAATAAATGATTATTAATAACACAAGCGCCTATTACCTCATGACCCAGGGCGCTTACTGGCCACTCTGTTAAATAAATAATTATTTATAACACAAGCTCCTATCACCGAATGACCCGGAGCGCTTACTGGCCACTATGTAAAATGAATAATTATTAATAACACAAGCGCCTATCACCTCATGACCCGAGGCTCTTACTGGCTACTCTGTTAAAAATAAATAATCAATAATAACACAAGCGCTTATAACCTCATGACCATGGGCGCTTACTGACCACTCTGTTAAATAAATAATTGTTAATAACAACAGCGCCTTCCACCTTATGACACGGAGCACTTACTGGCCACTCTCTGAAATAAATAATTATTAAAAAAACATGGGCCTATGACCTCATGACCCAGGGCGCTCACTGGCTACTCTGTAAAATGAATAATTATTAATAACACAAGTGCCTACTACCAAATGACACGAAGCGCTTTCTGGCCACTCTGTAAAACGAATAATTATCAATATTACAAGCGCCTATCACCTAATGACCTGGGGCTCTTACTGTCTACCCTGTTAAATGAATAATTATTAATAACACAAGCGCCTATTACCCAATGACCCAGGGCGCTTACTGGCCACTCTATTAAATAAATAATTATTTATAATACAAGCTCCTATCACCGAATGACCCGGAGCGCTTACTGGCCACTATGTAAAATGAATAATTATAAATAACACAAACGCCTACCACCTTATGACCCAGGGCGCTAAATGGCCACTCTGTTAAATAAATATTTAATTATTACACAAGTGCCTATCACCTTAAGACACGGGGCACTTACTGGCCACTCTCTAAAATAAATAATTATTAATAACACAAGAGCCTATGACCTCATGACCCAGGGCGCTTACTGGCTACTCTGTAAAATGAATAATTATTAATAACACAAGTGCCTACTACCAAATGACACGGGGCGTTTACTGGCCACTCTGTTAAATAAATAATTATTATTAACACATGCGCCCATCACCCGATAACCCAGGGCCCTTACTGGCCACTATGTTAAATAAATAATTATTGATTAAACAAGTGCCTATCACCTAATATCTCAAGGCGCTCACTGGCTACTTTGAAAAATAATTAATTATTAATAACACAATTGCCTATCACCTCATGACCCAGGGCGCTTACTGGCCACTCTGTTAAATGAATAATTATTTATAACACAAGCTCCTATCACCAAATGACCCGGAGCGCTTACTGGCCACTATGTGAAATGAATAATTATAAATAACACAAGCGCCTATCACCTTATGACCCAGGGCGCTAAATGGCTACTCTGTTAAATAAATATTTAATTATTACACAAGTGCCTTTCACCTAATGACACGGGGCACTTACTGGCCACTCTCTAAAATAAATAATTATTAATAACACAAGCGCATATCACCTCATGTACCAGGGCGCTTACTGGCTTCTCTGTAAAATGAATAATTATTAATAACACAAAAGCCTATCACATAATGACACGGGGCGCTTATTGGCCACTCTGATAAATAAATAATTATTAATAACACAAGCGCCTATCACCCGATAACCCGCGGCACTTACTGGCCACTCTGTTAAATAAATAATTATTAATTACACAAGTGATTAACACCTTATGTAACGAAGCGATTTCTGGCCACTCTGTAACACGAATTATTATTAATAACACAAGCGCCGATCACCTCAGGACCCAAAGGCGCTTACTGGCCACTCTGTTAAATGAATAATTATAAATAACACAAGCGCCTATCACCTCATGACCATGGGCACTTACTGACCACTCTGTTAAAAAACTAATTGTTACTAACAACAGCGCCTATCACCTGATGACCCAGGACACTTACTAACTACTCTGTTGAATAAATAATTATTAATAACACAAGCCTCTATAACCTTATACCTCGAGGCGCTTACTGGCCACTCTGTTAAATAAATAATAATTAATAACACAAGCACCATTACCCAATGACCCACGGCGCTTACTGGCCACCCTGTTAAATAAATAATTATAAATAACACAAGTGATTATCACCTAATGACACGGGGCGCTTACTGGCCACTCTGTTAAATAAATGATTATTAATTACACAAGTGGTTAACACCTTATGACACGAAGCGCTTTCTGGCCACTTTGTAAAACAAATAATTATTAATAACACAAATGCCTATCACCTCATGACCCGGGGCTCTTACTGGCTAATCTGTTAAAAATAAATAATTAATAATAACACAAGCGCCTATCACCTTATGACCATGGGCGCTTACTGACCACTCTGTTGAATAAATAATTATTAATAATACAAGCGCCAATCACCCGATAACCCACGACACTTACTGGCCACTATGTTGAATAAATAATTATTGATTAAACAAGTGCCTATCACCTAATGTCTCAAGGCGCTTACTGGCTACTTTAAAAAATAATTAATTATTAATAACACAAGCGCCTATCACCTTATGACCCAGGGCGCTTACTGGCCACTCTGTTAAATGAATAATTATTTATAACACAAGCTCCTATCACCAAATGACCCGGAGCGCTTACTGGCCACTATGTAAAATGAATAATTATAAATAACACAAGCGCCTCTCACCTTATGACCCAGGGCGCTAAATGGCCACTCTGTTAAATAAATATTTAATTATTACACAAGTGCCTATCACCTAATGACACGGGGCACTTACTGGCCACTCTCTAAAATAAATAATTATTAATAACACAAGCGCCTATCACCTCATGACCCAGGGCGCTTACTGGCTACTCTGTGAAATGAATAATTATTAATAACACAAAAGCCTATCACATAATGACACGGGGCGCTTATTGGCCACTCTGATAAATAAATAATTATTAATAACACAATCGCCTATCACCCGATAACCCGCGGCACTTACTGGCCACTCTGTTAAATAAATAATTATTAATTACACAAGTGATTAACACCTTATGTTACGAAGCGATTTCTGGCCACTCTGTAACACGAATTATTATTAATAACACAAGCGCCTATCACCTCATGACCCAAAGGCGCTTACTGGCCACTCTGTTAAATGAATAATTATAAATAACACAAGCGCCTATCACCTCAAGACCATGGGCGCTTACTGACCACTCTGTTAAAAAAATAATTGTTACTAACAACAGCGCCTATCACCTGATGACCCAGGACACTTACTAACTACTGTGTTGAATAAATAATTATTAATAACACAAGTTTCTATAACCTTATAACCCGAGGCGCTTACTGGCCACTCTGTTAAATAAATAATAATTAATAACACAAGCGCCATTACCCAATGACCCACGGCGCTTACTGGCCACCCTGTTAAACAAATAATTATTAATTACACAAGCTCCTATCACCGAATGACCCAGAGCGCTTACTGGCCACTATGTAAAATGAATAATTATTAATAACACAAGCGCCTATTACCTTATGACCCAAGGCGCTAAATGGCCACTCTGTTAAATAATTATTTTATTATTACACAAGTGCTTATCACCTTATGACATGGGGCACTTACTGGCCACTCTCTGGAATAAATAATTATTAATAACACAAGGGCCTATGACCTCATGACCCAGGGCGCTTACTGGCTACTCTGTAAAATGAATAATTATTAATAACACAAGCGCCTATCACCCAATGACCCAGGGCGCTTACTGGCCACTCTGTTAGATAAATAATTATTTATAACACAAGCTCCTATCACCGAATGACCCGGAGCGCTTACTGGCCACTATGTAAAATAAATAATTATAAATAACACAAACGCCTATCACCTTATGACTCAGGGCGCTAAATGGCCACTCTGTTATATAAATATTTAATTATTACACAAGTGCCTATCACCTTATGACACGGGGCACTTACTGGCCACTCTCTAAAATAAATAATTATTAATAACACAAGGGCCTATGACCTCATGACCCAGGGCGCTTACTGGCTACCCTGTAAAATGAATAATTATTAATAAGACAAGTGCCTATTACCAAATGACACGGGGCGCTTACTGGCCACTCTGTTAAATAAATAATTATTATTAACACAAGCGCCTATCACCCGATAACCCAGGGCATTTACTGGCAACTATGTTGAATTAATAATTATTAATTACACAAGTGATTAACACCTCATGACACGAAGCGCTTTCTGGCCACTCTGTAAAACGAAAAATTATTAATATTACAAGCGCCTATCACCTCATGACCCAGGGCTCTTACTGGCTACTCTGTTAAATGAATTATTATTAATAACACAAGCGCCTATCACCCAATGACCCAAGGCGCTTACTAGCCACCCTGTTAAATAAATAATGGATAATAACACAAGCGCCTATCGACGAATGACCCAAAGGTGCTTACTGGCCACTCTGTCAAATGAATAATTATTTTTAACACAAGCGCCTATCACCTCATGACCATGGGCACTTACTGACCACTCTGTTAAAAAACTAATTGTTACTAACAACAGCGCCTATCACCTGATGACCCAGGACACTTACTAACTACTCTGTTGAATAAATAATTATTAATAACACAAGCCTCTATAACCTTATACCTCGAGGCGCTTACTGGCCACTCTGTTAAATAAATAATAATTAATAACACAAGCACCATTACCCAATGACCCACGGCGCTTACTGGCCACCCTGTTAAATAAATAATTATAAATAACACAAGTGATTATCACCTAATGACACGGGGCGCTTACTGGCCACTCTGTTAAATAAATGATTATTAATTACACAAGTGGTTAACACCTTATGACACGAAGCGCTTTCTGGCCACTTTGTAAAACAAATAATTATTAATAACACAAATGCCTATCACCTCATGACCCGGGGCTCTTACTGGCTAATCTGTTAAAAATAAATAATTAATAATAACACAAGCGCCTATCACCTTATGACCATGGGCGCTTACTGACCACTCTGTTGAATAAATAATTATTAATAATACAAGCGCCAATCACCCGATAACCCACGACACTTACTGGCCACTATGTTGAATAAATAATTATTGATTAAACAAGTGCCTATCACCTAATGTCTCAAGGCGCTTACTGGCTACTTTAAAAAATAATTAATTATTAATAACACAAGCGCCTATCACCTTATGACCCAGGGCGCTTACTGGCCACTCTGTTAAATGAATAATTATTTATAACACAAGCTCCTATCACCAAATGACCCGGAGCGCTTACTGGCCACTATGTAAAATGAATAATTATAAATAACACAAGCGCCTCTCACCTTATGACCCAGGGCGCTAAATGGCCACTCTGTTAAATAAATATTTAATTATTACACAAGTGCCTATCACCTAATGACACGGGGCACTTACTGGCCACTCTCTAAAATAAATAATTATTAATAACACAAGCGCCTATCACCTCATGACCCAGGGCGCTTACTGGCTACTCTGTGAAATGAATAATTATTAATAACACAAAAGCCTATCACATAATGACACGGGGCGCTTATTGGCCACTCTGATAAATAAATAATTATTAATAACACAATCGCCTATCACCCGATAACCCGCGGCACTTACTGGCCACTCTGTTAAATAAATAATTATTAATTACACAAGTGATTAACACCTTATGTTACGAAGCGATTTCTGGCCACTCTGTAACACGAATTATTATTAATAACACAAGCGCCTATCACCTCATGACCCAAAGGCGCTTACTGGCCACTCTGTTAAATGAATAATTATAAATAACACAAGCGCCTATCACCTCAAGACCATGGGCGCTTACTGACCACTCTGTTAAAAAAATAATTGTTACTAACAACAGCGCCTATCACCTGATGACCCAGGACACTTACTAACTACTGTGTTGAATAAATAATTATTAATAACACAAGTTTCTATAACCTTATAACCCGAGGCGCTTACTGGCCACTCTGTTAAATAAATAATAATTAATAACACAAGCGCCATTACCCAATGACCCACGGCGCTTACTGGCCACCCTGTTAAACAAATAATTATTAATTACACAAGCTCCTATCACCGAATGACCCAGAGCGCTTACTGGCCACTATGTAAAATGAATAATTATTAATAACACAAGCGCCTATTACCTTATGACCCAAGGCGCTAAATGGCCACTCTGTTAAATAATTATTTTATTATTACACAAGTGCTTATCACCTTATGACATGGGGCACTTACTGGCCACTCTCTGGAATAAATAATTATTAATAACACAAGGGCCTATGACCTCATGACCCAGGGCGCTTACTGGCTACTCTGTAAAATGAATAATTATTAATAACACAAGCGCCTATCACCCAATGACCCAGGGCGCTTACTGGCCACTCTGTTAGATAAATAATTATTTATAACACAAGCTCCTATCACCGAATGACCCGGAGCGCTTACTGGCCACTATGTAAAATAAATAATTATAAATAACACAAACGCCTATCACCTTATGACTCAGGGCGCTAAATGGCCACTCTGTTATATAAATATTTAATTATTACACAAGTGCCTATCACCTTATGACACGGGGCACTTACTGGCCACTCTCTAAAATAAATAATTATTAATAACACAAGGGCCTATGACCTCATGACCCAGGGCGCTTACTGGCTACCCTGTAAAATGAATAATTATTAATAAGACAAGTGCCTATTACCAAATGACACGGGGCGCTTACTGGCCACTCTGTTAAATAAATAATTATTATTAACACAAGCGCCTATCACCCGATAACCCAGGGCATTTACTGGCAACTATGTTGAATTAATAATTATTAATTACACAAGTGATTAACACCTCATGACACGAAGCGCTTTCTGGCCACTCTGTAAAACGAAAAATTATTAATATTACAAGCGCCTATCACCTCATGACCCAGGGCTCTTACTGGCTACTCTGTTAAATGAATTATTATTAATAACACAAGCGCCTATCACCCAATGACCCAAGGCGCTTACTAGCCACCCTGTTAAATAAATAATGGATAATAACACAAGCGCCTATCGACGAATGACCCAAAGGTGCTTACTGGCCACTCTGTCAAATGAATAATTATTTTTAACACAAGCGCCTATCACCTCATGACCATGGGCACTTACTGACCACTCTGTTAAAAAACTAATTGTTACTAACAACAGCGCCTATCACCTGATGACCCAGGACACTTACTAACTACTCTGTTGAATAAATAATTATTAATAACACAAGCCTCTATAACCTTATACCTCGAGGCGCTTACTGGCCACTCTGTTAAATAAATAATAATTAATAACACAAGCACCATTACCCAATGACCCACGGCGCTTACTGGCCACCCTGTTAAATAAATAATTATAAATAACACAAGTGATTATCACCTAATGACACGGGGCGCTTACTGGCCACTCTGTTAAATAAATGATTATTAATTACACAAGTGGTTAACACCTTATGACACGAAGCGCTTTCTGGCCACTTTGTAAAACAAATAATTATTAATAACACAAATGCCTATCACCTCATGACCCGGGGCTCTTACTGGCTAATCTGTTAAAAATAAATAATTAATAATAACACAAGCGCCTATCACCTTATGACCATGGGCGCTTACTGACCACTCTGTTGAATAAATAATTATTAATAATACAAGCGCCAATCACCCGATAACCCACGACACTTACTGGCCACTATGTTGAATAAATAATTATTGATTAAACAAGTGCCTATCACCTAATGTCTCAAGGCGCTTACTGGCTACTTTAAAAAATAATTAATTATTAATAACACAAGCGCCTATCACCTTATGACCCAGGGCGCTTACTGGCCACTCTGTTAAATGAATAATTATTTATAACACAAGCTCCTATCACCAAATGACCCGGAGCGCTTACTGGCCACTATGTAAAATGAATAATTATAAATAACACAAGCGCCTCTCACCTTATGACCCAGGGCGCTAAATGGCCACTCTGTTAAATAAATATTTAATTATTACACAAGTGCCTATCACCTAATGACACGGGGCACTTACTGGCCACTCTCTAAAATAAATAATTATTAATAACACAAGCGCCTATCACCTCATGACCCAGGGCGCTTACTGGCTACTCTGTGAAATGAATAATTATTAATAACACAAAAGCCTATCACATAATGACACGGGGCGCTTATTGGCCACTCTGATAAATAAATAATTATTAATAACACAATCGCCTATCACCCGATAACCCGCGGCACTTACTGGCCACTCTGTTAAATAAATAATTATTAATTACACAAGTGATTAACACCTTATGTTACGAAGCGATTTCTGGCCACTCTGTAACACGAATTATTATTAATAACACAAGCGCCTATCACCTCATGACCCAAAGGCGCTTACTGGCCACTCTGTTAAATGAATAATTATAAATAACACAAGCGCCTATCACCTCAAGACCATGGGCGCTTACTGACCACTCTGTTAAAAAAATAATTGTTACTAACAACAGCGCCTATCACCTGATGACCCAGGACACTTACTAACTACTGTGTTGAATAAATAATTATTAATAACACAAGTTTCTATAACCTTATAACCCGAGGCGCTTACTGGCCACTCTGTTAAATAAATAATAATTAATAACACAAGCGCCATTACCCAATGACCCACGGCGCTTACTGGCCACCCTGTTAAACAAATAATTATTAATTACACAAGCTCCTATCACCGAATGACCCAGAGCGCTTACTGGCCACTATGTAAAATGAATAATTATTAATAACACAAGCGCCTATTACCTTATGACCCAAGGCGCTAAATGGCCACTCTGTTAAATAATTATTTTATTATTACACAAGTGCTTATCACCTTATGACATGGGGCACTTACTGGCCACTCTCTGGAATAAATAATTATTAATAACACAAGGGCCTATGACCTCATGACCCAGGGCGCTTACTGGCTACTCTGTAAAATGAATAATTATTAATAACACAAGCGCCTATCACCCAATGACCCAGGGCGCTTACTGGCCACTCTGTTAGATAAATAATTATTTATAACACAAGCTCCTATCACCGAATGACCCGGAGCGCTTACTGGCCACTATGTAAAATAAATAATTATAAATAACACAAACGCCTATCACCTTATGACTCAGGGCGCTAAATGGCCACTCTGTTATATAAATATTTAATTATTACACAAGTGCCTATCACCTTATGACACGGGGCACTTACTGGCCACTCTCTAAAATAAATAATTATTAATAACACAAGGGCCTATGACCTCATGACCCAGGGCGCTTACTGGCTACCCTGTAAAATGAATAATTATTAATAAGACAAGTGCCTATTACCAAATGACACGGGGCGCTTACTGGCCACTCTGTTAAATAAATAATTATTATTAACACAAGCGCCTATCACCCGATAACCCAGGGCATTTACTGGCAACTATGTTGAATTAATAATTATTAATTACACAAGTGATTAACACCTCATGACACGAAGCGCTTTCTGGCCACTCTGTAAAACGAAAAATTATTAATATTACAAGCGCCTATCACCTCATGACCCAGGGCTCTTACTGGCTACTCTGTTAAATGAATTATTATTAATAACACAAGCGCCTATCACCCAATGACCCAAGGCGCTTACTAGCCACCCTGTTAAATAAATAATGGATAATAACACAAGCGCCTATCGACGAATGACCCAAAGGTGCTTACTGGCCACTCTGTCAAATGAATAATTATTTTTAACACAAGCTCCTATCACCAAATGACCCGGAGCGCTTACTGGCCACTATGTAAAATGAATAATTATAAATAACACAAGCGCCTCTCACCTTATGACCCAGGGCGCTAAATGGCCACTCTGTTAAATGAATATTTAATTATTACACAAGTGCCTATCACCTAATGACAAGGGGCACTTACTGGCCACTCTGATAAATAAATAATTATTAATAACACAAGCGCCTATCACCCGATAACCCGCGGCACTTACTGGCCACTCTGTTAAATAAATAATTATTAATTACACAAGTGATTAACACCTTATGTAACGAAGCGATTTCTGGCCACTCTGTAACACGAATTATTATTAATAACACAAGCGCCTATCACCTCATGACCCAAAGGCGCTTACTGGCCACTCTGTTAAATAAATAATTATAAATAACACAAGCGCCTATCACCTCATGACCATAGGCGCTTACTGACCACTCTGTTAAAAAAATAATTGTTACTAACAACAGCGCCTATTACCTGATGACCCAGGACACTTACTAACTACTCTGTTGAATGAATAATTATTAATAACACAAGCCTCTATAACCTTATAACCCGAGGCGCTTACTGGCCACTCTGTTAAATAAATAATAATTAATAACACAAGCGCCATTACTTAATGACCCATGGCGCTTACTGGCCGCCCTGTTAAATAAATAATTATAAATAACACAAGTGATTATCCCCTAATGACACGGGGCGCTCACTGGCCACTCTGTTAAATGAATAATTATTAATTACACAAGTGGTTAACACCTTATGACACGAAGCGCTTTCTGGCCACTTTGTAAAACAAATAATTATTAATAACACAAATGCCTATTACCTCATGACCCGGGGCTCTTACTGGCTAATCTGTTGAAAATAAATAATTAATAATAACACAAGCGCCTATCACCCTATGACCATGGGCGCTTACTGACCACTCTGTTGAATAAATAATTATTAATAATACAAGCGCCAATCACCCGATAACCCGGGGCACTTACTGGCCACTCTGTTAAATAAATAATTATTAATAACACAAGTGATTATCACCTAATGAAACAGGGCGCTTTCTGGCCACTCTGTAAAACAAATAATTATTCATTAAACAAGTGCCTATCACCTAATGACACGGCGCGCTTACTGGCTACTCTGAAAAATGAATAATTATTGATAACACAAGCGCCTATCGCCTCATGACCCAGTGCACTTACTGGCCACTCTGTTAAATAAATAATTATTTATAACACAAGCGCCTATTACCCAATGACTCAGGGCGCTAAATGGCCACTCTGTTAAATGAATATTCAATTATTACACAAGTGCCTATCACCTAATGAAACGGGGCACTTACTAGCCACTCTCTAAAATAAATAATTATTAATAACACAAGCGCCTATCACCTTATGACCCAGGGCGCTTACTAGCTACTCTGTGAAATGAATAATTATTAATAACACAAGCGCTTATCACCCAATGATCCGGGGCGCTTACTAGCCACTCCATTAAAAAAATAATCATTAATAACACAAGTGCCTATCACCTAATGACACAAGGCGCTTACTGGCCACTCTGTTTAATAATTATTTAATTATTACACAAGTGCCTATCACCTCATGACATGGGGCACTTACTGGCCACTCTCTGGAATAAATAATTATTAATAACACAAGGGCCTATGACCTCATGACCCAGGGCGCTTACTGGCTACTCTGTAAAATGAATAATTATTAATAATACAAGTGCCTATTACCAAATGACACGGGGCACTTACTGGCCACTCTGTTCAATAAATAATTATTAATTACACAAGTGATTAACACCTCATGACACGAAGCGCTTTCTGGCCACTCTGTAAAACGAATAATTATCAATATTACAAGCGCCTATCACCTAATGACCTGGGGCTCTTACTGTCTACCCTGTTAAATGAATAATTATTAATAACACAAGCGCCTATCACCCAATGACCCAGGGCGCTTACTGGCCACTCTGTTAAATAAATAATTATTTATAACACAAGCTCCTATCACCGAATGACCCGGAGCGCTTACTGGCCACTATGTAAAATAAATAATTATAAATAACACAAACGCTTATCACCTTATGACCCAGGGCGCTAAATGGCAACTCTGTTAAATAAATATTTAATTATTACACAAGTGCCTATCACCTTATGACACGGGGCACTTACTGGCCACTCTCTAAAATAAATAATTATTAATAACACAAGGGCCTATGACCTCACGACCCAGGGCGCTTACTGGCTACTCTGTAAAATGAATAATTATTAATAAGACAAGTGCCTATTACCAAATGACACGGGGCGCTTACTGGCCACTCTGTTAAATAAATAATTATTATTAACACAAGCGCCTATCACCCGATAACCCAGGGCATTTACTGGCAACTATGTTAAATTAATAATTATTAATTACACAAGTGATTAACACCTCATGACACGAAGCGCTTTCTGGCCACTCTGTAAAACGAAAAATTATTAATATTACAAGCGCCTATCACCTCATGACCCGGGGCTCTTACTGGCTACTCTGTTAAATGAATTATTATTAATAACACAAGCGCCTATCACCCAATGACCCAGGGCGCTTACTAGCCGACCTGTTAAATAAATAATGGATAATAACACAAGCGCCTATCGACAAATGACCCAAAGGTGCTTACTGGCCACTCTGTCAAATGAATAATTATTTTTAACACAAGCTCCTATCACCAAATGACCCGGAGCGCTTACTGGCCACTATGTAAAATGAATAATTATAAATAACACAAGCGCCTCTCACCTTATGACCCAGGGCGCTAAATGGCCACTCTGTTAAATGAATATTTAATTATTACACAAGTGCCTATCACCTAATGACACGGGGCACTTACTGGCCACTCTCTAAAATAAATAATTATTAATAACACAAGCGCCTATCACTTCATGACCCAGGGCGCTTACTGGCTACTCTGTGAAATGAATAATTATTAATAACACAAAAGCCTATCACATAATGACATGGGGCGCTTATTGGCCACTCTGATAAATAAATAATTATTAATAACACAAGCGCCTATCACCCGATAACCCGCGGCACTTACTGGCCACTCTGTTAAATAAATAATTATTAATTACACAAGTGATTAACACCTTATGTAACGAAGCGATTTCTGGCCACTCTGTAACACAAATTATTATTAATAACACAAGCGCCTATCACCTCATGACCCAAAGGCGCTTACTGGCCACTCTGTTAAATAAATAATTATAAATAACACAAGCGCCTATCACCTCATGACCATAGGCGCTTACTGACCACTCTGTTAAAAAAATAATTGTTACTAACAACAGCGCCCATCACCTGATGACCCAGGACACTTACTAACTACTCTGTTGAATGAATAATTATTAATAACACAAGCGCCATTACTTAATGACCCATGGCGCTTACTGGCCGCCCTGTTAAATAAATAATTATAAATAACACAAGTGATTATCCCCTAATGACACGGGGCGCTCACTGGCCACTCTGTTAAATAAATAATTATTAATTACACAAGTGGTTAACACCTTATGACACGAAGCGCTTTCTGGCCACTTTGTAAAACAAATAATTATTAATAACACAAATGCCTATTACCTCATGACCCGGGGCTCTTACTGGCTAATCTGTTGAAAATAAATAATTAATAATAACACAAGCGCCTATCACCCTATGACCATGGGCGCTTACTGACCACTCTGTTGAATAAATAATTATTAATAATACAAGCGCCAATCACCCGATAACCCGGGGCACTTACTGGCCACTCTGTTAAATAAATAATTATTACTTACACAAGTGATTGACACCTTATGTAACGAAGCGATTTCTGGCCACTCTGTAACACGAATTATTATTGATAACACAAGCGCCTATCACCTCATGACCCAAAGGCGCTTACTGGCCTCTCTGTTAAATAAATAATTATAAATAACACAAGCGCCTATCACCTCATGACCATAGGCGCTTACTGACCACTCTGTTAAAAAAATAATTGTTACTAACAACAGCGCCTATCACCTGATGACCCAGGACACTTACTAACTACTCTGTTGAATGAATAATTATTAATAACACAAGCCTCTATAACCTTATAACCCGAGGCGCTTACTGGCCACTCTGTTAAATAAATAATAATTAATAACACAAGCGCCATTACTTAATGACCCATGGCGCTTACTGGCCACCCTGTTAAATAAATAATTATAAATAACACAAGTGATTATCCCCTAATGACACGGGGCGCTTACTGGCCACTCTGTTAAATAAATAATTATTAATTACACAAGTGGTTAACACCTTATGACACGAAGCGCTTTCTGGCCACTTTGTAAAACAAATAATAATTAATAACACAAATGCCTATTACCTCATGACCCGGGGCTCTTACTGGCTAATCTGTTGAAAATAAATAATTAATAATAACACAAGCGCCTATCACCCTATGACCATGGGCGCTTACTGACCACTCTGTTGAATAAAAAATTATTAATAATACAAGCGCCAATCACCCGATAACCCGGGGCACTTACTGGCCACTCTGTTAAATAAATAATTATTAATAACACAAGTGATTATCACCTAATGAAACAGGGCGCTTTCTGGCCACTCTGTAAAACAAATAATTATTCATTAAACAAGTGCCTATCACCTAATGACACGGCGCGCTTACTGGCTACTCTGAAAAATGAATAATTATTGATAACACAAGCGCCTATCGCCTCAAGACCCAGTGCACTTACTGGCCACTCTGTTAAATAAATAATTATTTATAACACAAGCGCCTATTACCCAATGACTCAGGGCGCTAAATGGCCACTCTGTTAAATGAATATTCAATTATTACACAAGTGCCTATCACCTAATGAAACGGGGCACTTACTAGCCACTCTCTAAAATAAATAATTATTAATAACACAAGCGCCTATCACCTTATGACCCAGGGCGCTTACTAGCTACTCTGTGAAATGAATAATTATTAATAACACAAGCGCTTATCACCCAATGATCCGGGGCGCTTACTAGCCACTCCATTAAAAAAATAATTATTAATAACACAAGTGCCTATCACCTAATGACACAAGGCGCTTACTGGCCACTCTGTTAAATAATTATTTAATTATTACACAAGTGCCTATCACCTTATGACCCAGGGCGCTTACTAGCTACTCTGTGAAATGAATAATTATTAATAACACAAGCGCTTATCACCCAATGATCCGGGGCGCTTACTAGCCACTCCATTAAAAAAATAATTATTAATAACACAAGCGCCTATCACCCAATGACCCAGGGCGCTTACTAGCCACCCTGTTAAATAAATAATGGATAATAACACAAGCGCCTATCGACGAATGACCCAAAGGTGCTTACTAGCCACTCTGTCAAATAAATAATTATTTTTAACACAAGCTCCTATCACCAAATGACCCGGAGCGCTTACTGGCCACTATGTAAAATGAATAATTATAAATAACACAAGCGCCTCTCACCTTATGACCCAGGGCACTAAATGGCCACTCTGTTAAATGAATATTTAATTATTACACAAGTGCCTATCACCTAATGACACGGGGCACTTACTGGCCACTCTCTAAAATAAATAATTATTAATAACACAAGCGCCTATCACCTCATGACCCAGGGCGCTTACTGGCTACTCTGTGAAATGAATAATTATTAATAACACAAAAGCCTATCACATAATGACACGGGGCGCTTATTGGCCACTCTGATAAATAAATAATTATTAATAACACAAGCGCCTATCACCCGATAACCCGCGGCACTTACTGGCCACTCTGTTAAATAAATAATTATTAATTACACAAGTGATTAACACCTTATGTAACGAAGCGATTTCTGGCCACTCTGTAACACGAATTATTATTAATAACACAAGCGCCTATCACCTCATGACCCAGGACACTTACTAACTACTCTGTTGAATGAATAATTATTAATAACACAAGCGCCATTACTTAATGACCCATGGCGCTTACTGGCCGCCCTGTTAAATAAATAATTATAAATAACACAAGTGATTATCCCCTAATGACACGGGGCGCTCACTGGCCACTCTGGTAAATGAATAATTATTAATTACACAAGTGGTTAACACCTTATGACACGAAGCGCTTTCTGGCCACTTTGTAAAACAAATAATTATTAATAACACAAATGCCTATTACCTCATGACCCGGGGCTCTTACTGGCTAATCTGTTGAAAATAAATAATTAATAATAACACAAGCGCCTATCACCCTATGACCATGGGCGCTTACTGACCACTCTGTTGAATAAATAATTATTAATAATACAAGCGCCAATCACCCGATAACCCGGGGCACTTACTGGCCACTCTGTTAAATAAATAATTATTAATAACACAAGTGATTATCACCTAATGAAACAGGGCGCTTTCTGGCCACTCTGTAAAACAAATAATTATTCATTAAACAAGTGCCTATCTCCTAATGACACGGCGCGCTTACTGGCTACTCTGAAAAATGAATAATTATTGATAACACAAGCGCCTATCACCCTATGACCATGGGCGCTTACTGACCACTCTGTTGAATAAATAATTATTAATAATACAAGCGCCAATCACCCGATAACCCGGGGCACTTACTGGCCACTCTGTTAAATAAATAATTATTTATAACACAAGCGCCTATTACCCAATGACTCAGGGCGCTAAATGGCCACTCTGTTAAATGAAGATTCAATTATTACACAAGTGCCTATCACCTAATGAAACGAGGCACTTACTAGCCACTCTCTAAAATAAATAATTATTAATAACACAAGCGCCTATCACCTTATGACCCAGGGCGCTTACTGGCTACTCTGTGAAATGAATAATTATTAATAACACAAGCGCTTATCACCCAATGATCCGGGGCGCTTACTAGCCACTCCATTAAAAAAATAATTATTAATAACACAAGTGCCTATCACCTAATGACACAAGGCGCTTACTGGCCACTCTGTTAAATAAATAATTATTAATTACACTAGTGATTATCACCCAATGACCCGAAGGTGCTTACTGGCCACTCTGTTAAATAAATAATTATTGATAACACAAGCGCCTATTACCTCATGACCATGGGCGCTTACTGACCACTCTGTCAAATAAATAATTGTTAATAACAACAGCGCCTATCACCTGATGACCCGGGACACTTACTAACTACTCTGTTAAATAAATAATTATTAATAACACAAGCATCTATCACCTCATAACCCGAGGCGCTTACTGGCCACTCTGTTGAATAAATAATTATTAATGACACAAGTGCCTATCACCTAATGACCCGGGACACTTAATAACCACTCTGTTAAATAAATAATTATTTATAACACAAGCGCCCATAACCCAATAACCTGGGGCGCTTACTATCAACTCCGTCAAAAAAGTAATTATTATTAACACTAGTGCCTATCACCTAATGACACGAGACGTTTACTGGCCACTCTGTAAAACAAATAATTATTAATAACACAAGCTCCTATCACCTAATGACCCGAGACTCTTACTGGCTACTCTGTTAAATAAATAATTAATAATAACACAAGCGCCTATCACTTCAGGACCATGGGCGCTTACTGACCACTCTGTTAAATGAATAATTATAAATAACACAAGCGTCTATAACCTCATAACCCGAGGCGCTTACTGGCCACTCTGTAAGATAAATAATTATTAATACCACAAGCGCCTATCACTCAATGACCCAGGGCGCTTACTGGCCAACCTGTTGAATAAATAATGGATAATAACACAAGCGCCTATCACCCAATGACCCAAAGGCGCTTACTGGCAACTCTGTTAAATAAATAGTTTTTATTAACACAAGTGCCTATCACCTAATGACACGGGAAGCTTACTGGCTACTCTGAAAAATAAATAATTATTAATAACACAAGCACCTATCACCTCATGACCCAGGGCGCTTACTGGCAACTCTGTTAAATAAATAATCATCTATAACACAAGCGCCTATCACCCAAAGACCCAGGGCGCTAAATGGCCACTCTGTTAAGTAAATATTCAATTATTACACAAGTGTCTATCACCTAATGACACGGGGCACTTACTGGCCACTCTCTAAAATAAATAATTATTAATAACACAAGCGCCTATCACCTCATGACCCAAGGCGATTACTGGCTACTCTGTGAAATGAATAATTATTAATAACACAAGTGCCTATCACCTAATGACACAAGGCGCTTACTGGCCACTCTGTTAAATAAATAATTAATAATAACACAAGCGCCTATCACCCGATGACCCGGGACACTTACTAACTACTCTGTTAAACAAATAATTATTAATAACACAAGCGTCTATCACCTCATAACCCGAGGCGCTTACTAGCCACTCTGTTAAAAAAATAATTAATTATAACACAAGCGCCTATCACCCAATGACCCAGGGCCCTTACCAGCCACCCTGTTAAATAAATAATGGATAATAACACAAGCGCCTATCACCGAATGACCCAAAGGTGCTTACTGGCGACTTTGTTAAATAAATAATTATTAATAATACAAGCGCCCATCACCCGATAACCTAGAACACTTACTGGCTACAATGTTAAATAAATAATTATTAATTAAACAAGTGCCTATCACCTAATGTCACGAGGCGCTTACTGGCTACTCTGAAAAATAAATAATTATTAATAACACAAGCGCCTATCACCTCATGACCCAGGGCGCTTACAGGCCACTCTGTTAAATAAATAATTATTTTAAACACAAGCGCCTATCACCCAATGTCCCAAGGCGCTTACTGGCCACTCTGTAAAATAAATAATTATTTATAACACAAGCGCCCATCACCCAATGACCCAGGGCGCTTACTGGCCACTCTGTAAAATAAATAATTATTAATAACACAAGCTCCTATCACCCAATGACCTAGGGCGCTTACTGGCCACCCTGTTAAATAAATAATTGTAAATAACACAAGTGATTATCACCTAATGACACGGAGCGCTTTCTGGCCACTCTGTAAAACAAATAATTATTAATAACACAAGCGCCTATCAACTCATGACCCGGGGCTCTTACTGGCTACTTTGTTAAAAATGAATACTTATTTATAACACAAGCGCCCATCACCCAATGACCCGGGGCGCTTACTGGCCACTCTGTAAAATAAAGAATCATTAATAACTAAAGCTTCTATCACCCAATGACCCATAGTGCTTACTGGCCACCCTGTAAAATAAATAATTATAAATAACACAAGTGATTATCACCTCATGACCCGGGGCGCTTACTGGCCACTCTGTAAAATAACTAATTATTAATAACACAAGCTCCTATCACCCAATGACCCAGGGCGCTTACTGGCCACCCTGTTGAATAAATAATTATAAATAACACAAGTGATTATCACCTAATGACACGGAGAGCTTTCTGGCCACTCTGTAAAATAAATAATTATTAATAACACAAGCTCCTATCACCGAATGACCCGGAACGCTTACTAGCCACTATGTAAAATAAATATTTAATTATTACACAAGTGCCTATCACCTAATGACACGGGGCACTTACTGGCCACTCTCTGAAATAAATAATTATTAATAACACAAGCACCTATCACCTCATGACCCAGGGCGCTTACTGGCTACTCTGTAAAATGAATAATTATTAATAACACAAGCGCCTATCACACGATAACCCGGGAAAATTACTGGCCACTCTGTTAAATAAATAATTATTAATAATACAAGCGCCCATCACCCGATAACCTAGAACACTTACTGGCTACAATGTTAAATAAATAATTATTAATTAAACAAGTGCCTATCACCTAATGTCACGAGGCGCTTACTGGCTACTCTGAAAAATAAATAATTATTAATAACACAAGCGCCTATCACCTCATGACCCAGGGCGCTTACAGGCCACTCTGTTAAATAAATAATTATTTTAAACACAAGTGCCTATCACCCAATGTCCCAAGGCGCTTACTGGCCACTCTGTAAAATAAATAATTATTTATAACACAAGCGCCCATCACCCAATGACCCAGGGCGCTTACTGGCCACTCTGTAAAATAAATAATTATTAATAACACAAGCTCCTATCACCCAATGACCTAGGGCGCTTACTGGCCACCCTGTTAAATAAATAATTGTAAATAACACAAGTGATTATCACCTAATGACACGGAGCGCTTTCTGGCCACTCTGTAAAACAAATAATTATTAATAACACAAGCGCCTATCAACTCATGACCCGGGGCTCTTACTGGCTACTTTGTTAAAAATGAATACTTATTTATAACACAAGCGCCCATCACCCAATGACCCGGGGCGCTTACTGGCCACTCTGTAAAATAAAGAATCATTAATAACTAAAGCTTCTATCACCCAATGACCCAGGGTGCTTACTGGCCACCCTGTAAAATAAATAATTATAAATAACACAAGTGATTATCACCTCATGACCCGGGGCGCTTACTGGCCACTCTGTAAAATAACTAATTATTAATAACACAAGCTCCTATCACCCAATGACCCAGGGCGCTTACTGGCCACCCTGTTGAATAAATAATTATAAATAACACAAGTGATTATCACCTAATGACACGGAGAGCTTTCTGGCCACTCTGTAAAATAAATAATTATTAATAACACAAGCTCCTATCACCGAATGACCCGGAACGCTTACTAGCCACTATGTAAAATAAATATTTAATTATTACACAAGTGCCTATCACCTAATGACACGGGGCACTTACTGGCCACTCTCTGAAATAAATAATTATTAATAACACAAGCACCTATCACCTCATGACCCAGGGCGCTTACTGGCTACTCTGTAAAATGAATAATTATTAATAACACAAGCGCCTATCACACGATAACCCGGGAAAATTACTGGCCACTCTGTTAAATAAATAATTATTAATAACACAAGTGATTATCACCTCATGACACGAAGCGCTTTCCTGCCACTCTGTAAAACAAATAATTATAAATAACACAAGCGCCTATTACCTCATGACCCGGGCTCTTACTGGCTACTCTGGTAAATGAATAATTATTAATACCACAAGCGCCTATCACCTCATGACCGAGGGGGCTTACTGACAACTCTGTTAAAAAAATAATTGTTACTTACAACAGCGGCTATCACCCGATGACCCAGGACAATCACTAACTACTCTGTTGAATAAATAATTATTAATAACACAAGCGTCTATCACCTTATAATCCGAGGCACTTACTGGCCACTCTGTTGAATAAATAATTATTAATAACACAAGCGCCTATCATTCAATGACCCAGGGCGCTAACTGGCCACCCTGTTAGATAAATAATTATAAATAACACAAGTGATTATCACCTAATAACACGGAGCGCTTTCTGGCCACTCTGTTGAATAAATAATTATTAATAACACAAGCGCCTATCACCTAATGACCCAGGGCGCTCACTGGCCACCCTGTTTAATGAATAATTATAAATAACACAAGTGATTATCACCTAATGACACGAAGCGCTTTCTGGCCACTCTGTAAAACAAATAATTATTAATAACACAAGCGCCTATCACCTAATGACCCAGGGCGCTCACTGGCCACCCTGTTTAATGAATAATTATAAATAACACAAGCGCCTATCACCCTATGACCATGGGCGCTTACTGACCACTCTGTTGAATAAATAATTATTAATAATACAAGCGCCAATCACCCGATAACCCGGGGCACTTACTGGCCACTCTGTTAAATAAATAATTATTAATAACACAAGTGATTATCACCTAATGAAACAGGGCGCTTTCTGGCCACTCTGTAAAACAAATAATTATTCATTAAACAAGTGCCTATCACCTAATGACACGGCGCGCTTACTGGCTACTCTGAAAAATGAATAATTATTGATAACACAAGCGCCTATCGCCTCATGACCCAGTGCACTTACTGGCCACTCTGTTAAATAAATAATTATTTATAACACAAGCGCCTATTACCCAATGACTCAGGGCGCTAAATGGCCACTCTGTTAAATGAATATTCAATTATTACACAAGTGCCTATCACCTAATGAAACGAGGCACTTACTAGCCACTCTCTAAAATAAATAATTATTAATAACACAAGCGCCTATCACCTTATGACCCAGGGCGCTTACTGGCTACTCTGTGAAATGAATAATTATTAATAACACAAGCGCTTATCACCCAATGATCCGGGGCGCTTACTAGCCACTCCATTAAAAAAATAATTATTAATAACACAAGTGCCTATCACCTAATGACACAAGGCGCTTACTGGCCACTCTGTTAAATAAATAATTATTAATTACACTAGTGATTATCACCCAATGACCCGAAGGTGCTTACTGGCCACTCTGTTAAATAAATAATTATTGATAACACAAGCGCCTATTACCTCATGACCATGGGCGCTTACTGACCACTCTGTCAAATAAATAATTGTTAATAACAACAGCGCCTATCACCTGATGACCCGGGACACTTACTAACTACTCTGTTAAATAAATAATTATTAATAACACAAGCATCTATCACCTCATAACCCGAGGCGCTTACTGGCCACTCTGTTGAATAAATAAATATTAATGACACAAGTGCCTATCACCTAATGACCCGGGACACTTAATAACCACTCTGTTAAATAAATAATTATTTATAACACAAGCGCCCATAACCCAATAACCTGGGGCGCTTACTATCAACTCCGTCAAAAAAGTAATTATTATTAACACTAGTGCCTATCACTCAATGACACGAGACGTTTACTGGCCACTCTGTAAAACAAATAATTATTAATAACACAAGCTCCTATCACCTAATGACCCGAGACTCTTACTGGCTACTCTGTTAAATAAATAATTAATAATAACACAAGCGCCTATCACTTCAGGACCATGGGCGCTTACTGACCACTCTGTTAAATGAATAATTATAAATAACACAAGCGTCTATAACCTCATAACCCGAGGCGCTTACTGGCCACTCTGTAAGATAAATAATTATTAATAACACAAGCGCCTATCACTCAATGACCCAGGGCGCTTACTGGCCAACCTGTTGAATAAATAATGGATAATAACACAAGCGCCTATCACCCAATGACCCAAAGGTGCTTACTGGCAACTCTGTTAAATAAATAGTTTTTATTAACACAAGTGCCTATCACCTAATGACACGGGAAGCTTACTGGCTACTCTGAAAAATAAATAATTATTAATAACACAAGCACCTATCACCTCATGACCCAGGGCGCTTACTGGCAACTCTGTTAAATAAATAATCATCTATAACACAAGCGCCTATCACCCAAAGACCCAGGGCGCTAAATGGCCACTCTGTTGAGTAAATATTCAATTATTACACAAGTGTCTATCACCTAATGACACGGGGCACTTACTGGCCACTCTCTAAAATAAATAATTATTAATAACACAAGCGCCTATCACCTCATGACCCAAGGCGATTACTGGCTACTCTGTGAAATGAATAATTATTAATAACACAAGTGCCTATCACCTAATGACACAAGGCGCTTACTGGCCACTCTGTTAAATAAATAATTAATAATAACACAAGCGCCTATCACCCGATGACCCGGGACACTTACTAACTACTCTGTTAAACAAATAATTATTAATAACACAAGCGTCTATCACCTCATAACCCGAGGCGCTTACTAGCCACTCTGTTAAAAAAATAATTAATTATAACACAAGCGCCTATCACCCAATGACCCAGGGCCCTTACCAGCCACCCTGTTAAATAAATAATGGATAATAACACAAGCGCCTATCACCGAATGACCCAAAGGTGCTTACTGGCGACTTTGTTAAATAAATAATTATTAATGACACAAGTGAATATCACCTAATGACACGGGGCGCTTACTGGCCATTCTGTTAAATAAGTAATTTTTAATAACACAAGCGTCTATCACCTCATAACCCGAGGCGCTTACTGGCCACTCTGTTAAATAAATAATGAATAATAACACAAGCGCCTATCACCCAATGACCCGAAGGCACTTACTGGCCCCTCCGTTAAATAAATATTTTTTAATAACACAAGTGCCTATCACTCAATAACACGGGGCGCTTACTGGCCACTCTGTTAAATAAATAATTATTAATAATAAAAGCGCCCATCACCCGATAACCTAGAACACTTACTGGCTACAATGTTAAATAAATAATTATTAATTAAACAAGTGCCTATCACCTAATGTCACGAGGCGCTTACTGGCTACTCTGAAAAATAAATAATTATTAATAACACAAGCGCCTATCACCTCATGACCCAGGGCGCTTACAGGCCACTCTGTTAAATAAATAATTATTTTAAACACAAGCGCCTATCACCCAATGTCCCAAGGCGCTTACTGGCCACTCTGTAAAATAAATAATTATTTATAACACAAGCGCCCATCACCCAATGACCCAGGGCGCTTACTGGCCACTCTGTAAAATAAATAATTATTAATAACACAAGCTCCTATCACCCAATGACCTAGGGCGCTTACTGGCCACCCTGTTAAATAAATAATTGTAAATAACACAAGTGATTATCACCTAATGACACGGAGCGCTTTCTGGCCACTCTGTAAAACAAATAATTATTAATAACACAAGCGCCTATCAACTCATGACCCGGGGCTCTTACTGGCTACTTTGTTAAAGATGAATACTTATTTATAACACAAGCGCCCATCACCCAATGACCCGGGGCGCTTACTGGCCACTCTGTAAAATAAAGAATCATTAATAACTAAAGCTTCTATCACCCAATGACCCAGGGTGCTTACTGGCCACCCTGTAAAATAAATAATTATAAATAACACAAGTGATTATCACCTCATGACCCGGGGCGCTTACTGGCCACTCTGTAAAATAACTAATTATTAATAACACAAGCTCCTATCACCCAATGACCCAGGGCGCTTACTGGCCACCCTGTTGAATAAATAATTATAAATAACACAAGTGATTATCACCTAATGACACGGAGAGCTTTCTGGCCACTCTGTAAAATAAATAATTATTAATAACACAAGCTCCTATCACCGAATGACCCGGAACGCTTACTAGCCACTATGTAAAATAAATATTTAATTATTACACAAGTGCCTATCACCTAATAACACGGGGCACTTACTGGCCACTCTCTGAAATAAATAATTATTAATAACACAAGCACCTATCACCTCATGACCCAGGGCGCTTACTGGCTACTCTGTAAAATGAATAATTATTAATAACACAAGCGCCTATCACACGATAACCCGGGAAAATTACTGGCCACTCTGTTAAATAAATAATTATTAATAACACAAGTGATTATCACCTCATGACACGAAGCGCTTTCCTGCCACTCTGTAAAACAAATAATTATAAATAACACAAGCGCCTATTACCTCATGACCCGGGCTCTTACTGGCTACTCTGGTAAATGAATAATTATTAATACCACAAGCGCCTATCACCTCATGACCGAGGGGGCTTACTGACAACTCTGTTAAAAAAATAATTGTTACTTACAACAGCGGCTATCACCCGATGACCCAGGACAATCACTAACTACTCTGTTGAATAAATAATTATTAATAACACAAGCGTCTATCACCTTATAATCCGAGGCACTTACTGGCCACTCTGTTAAATAAATAATTATTAATAACACAAGCGCCTATCATTCAATGACCCAGGGCGCTAACTGGCCACCCTGTTAGATAAATAATTATAAATAACACAAGTGATTATCACCTAATAACACGGAGCGCTTTCTGGCCACTCTGTTGAATAAATAATTATTAATAACACAAGCGCCTATCACCTAATGACCCAGGGCGCTCACTGGCCACCCTGTTTAATGAATAATTATAAATAACACAAGTGATTATCACCTAATGACACGAAGCGCTTTCTGGCCACTCTGTAAAACAAATAATTATTAATAACACAAGCGCCTATCACCTCATGACCCGGGGCTCTTACTGGCTACTCTGTTAAAAATGAATACTTATTAATAACACAAGCGCCCATCACCCAATGACCCGGGGCGCTTACTGGCCACTCTGTAAAATAAATAATTATCAATAACATAAGTGCCTATCACCTCATGACACGGGGCGCTTACTGGCCACTCTGTTAGATAAATAATTATTAATTACACAAGTAATTTTCACCTCATGACACGAAGAGCTTTGTGGCCACTCTGTAAAACTAATAATCATTAATAACACAAGCGCCTATCACCTCATGACTCGGGGCTCTTACTGGCTACTCTGTTAAATGAATAATTATTAATAACACAAGCGCCTTTCACCTCATGACCGAGGGGGCTTACTGACCACTCTGTTAAAAAAATAATTGTTACTAACAACAGCGCCTATCACCCGATGACCCAGGACACTTACTAACTACTCTGTTGAATAAATAATTATCAATAACACAAGCGTCTATCACCTCATAACACGAGGCACTTACTGGCCACTCTGTTGAATAAATAATTATCAATAACGCAAGCACCTATCACCCAATGACCCAGGGCGCTTACTGGCCACCCTGTTAAATAAATAATTATAAAGAACACAAGTAATTATCCCCTAATGACACGGAGCGCTTTCTGGCCACTCTGTAAAACAAATAATTATTAATAACACAAGCGCCTATCACCTCATGACCCGAGGCTCTTACTGGCTACTCTGTTAAAAATAAATAATCAATAATAACACAAGCGCTTATCACCTCATGACCATGGGCGCTTACTGACCACTCTGTTAAAAAAATAATTGTTACTAACAACAGCGCCTATCACCCGATGACCCAGGACACTTACTAACTACTCTGTTGAATAAATAATTATCAATAACACAAGCGTCTATCACCTCATAACCCGAGGCACTTACTGGCCACTCTGTTGAATAAATAATTATCAATAACGCAAGCACCTATCACCCAATGACCCAGGGCGCTTACTGGCCACTCTGTAAGATAAATAATTATTAATTACACAAGTAATTGTCACCTCATGACACGAAGAGCTTTGTGGCCACTCTGTAAAACTAATAATCATTAATAACACAAGCGCCTATCACCTCATGACTCGGGGCTCTTACTGGCTACTCTGTTAAATGAATAATTATTAATAACACAAGCGCCTTTCACCTCATGACCGAGGGGGCTTACTGACCACTCTGTTAAAAAAATAATTGTTACTAACAACAGCGCCTATCACCCGATGACCCAGGACACTTACTAACTACTCTGTTGAATAAATAATTATCAATAACACAAGCGTCTATCACCTCATAACCCGAGGCACTTACTGGCCACTCTGTTGAATAAATAATTATCAATAACGCAAGCACCTATCACCCAATGACCCAGGGCGCTTACTGGCCACCCTGTTAAATAAATAATTATAAATTACACAAATAATTATCACCTAATGACACGGAGCGCTTTCTGGCCACTCTGTAAAACAAATAATTATTAATAACACAAGCGCCTATCACCTCATGACCCGAGGCTCTTACTGGCTACTCTGTTAAAAATAAATAATCAATAATAACACAAGCGCTTATCACCTCATGACCATGGGCGCTTACTGACCACTCTGTTAAATAAATAATTGTGAATAACAACAGCGCCTTTCACCCGATGACCCAAGACACTTACTGGCCACACTGTTAAATAAATGATTATTAATAACACAAGCGCCTATCACCTCATGACCCAGGGCGCTTACTGGCCACTCTGTTGAATAAATAATTATTTATAACACAAGTTCCTATCACCGAATAACCCGGAGCGCTTACTGGCCACTATGTAAAATGAATAATTATTAATAACACAAGCGCCTATCACCTTATGACCCAGGGCGCTAAATGGCCACTCTGTTAAATAAATATTTAATTATTACACAAGTGCCTATCACCTTATGACACGGGGCACTTACTGGCCACTCTCTGAAATAAATAATTATTAATAACACAAGGGCCTATGACCTCATGACCCAGGGCGCTTACTGGCTACTCTGTAAAATGAATAATTATTAATAACACAAGTGCCTATTACCAAATGACACGGGGCACTTACTGGCCACTCTGTTCAATAAATAATTATTAATTACACAAGTGATTAACACCTCATGACACGAAGCGCTTTTTGGCCACTCTGTAAAACGAATAATTATCAATATTACAAGCGCCTATCACCTAATGACCTGGGGCTCTTACTGTCTACCCTGTTAAATGAATAATTATTAATAACACAAGCGCCTATCACCCAATGACCCAGGGCGCTTACTGGCCACTCTGTTAAATAAAAAATTATTTATAACACAAGCTCCTATCACCGAATGACCCGGAGCGCTTACTGGCCACTATATAAAATAAATAATTATAAATAACACAAACGCCTATCACCTTATGACCCAGGGCGCTAAATCGCCACTCTGTTAAATAAATATTTAATAATTACACAAGTGCCTATCACCTTATGACACGGGGCACTTACTGGCCACTCTCTAAAATAAATAATTATTAATAACACAAGGGCCTATTACCAAATGACACGGGGCGCTTACTGGCCACTCTGTTAAATAAATAATTATTATTAACACAAGCGCCTATCACCCGATAACCCAGGGCATTTACTGGTCACTATGTTAAATTAATAATTATTAATTACACAAGTGATTAACACCTCATGACACGAAGCGCTTTCTGGCCACTCTGTAAAACGAATAATTATTAATATTACAAGCGCCTATCACCTCATGACCCGGGGCTCTTACTGGCTACTCTGTTAAATGAATTATTATTAATAACACAAGCGCCTATCACCCAACGACCCAGGGCGCTTACTAGCCACCCTGTTAAATAAATAATGGATAATAACACAAGCGCCTATCGACGAATGACCCAAAGGTGCTTACTGGCCACTCTGTCAAATGAATAATTATTTTTAACACAAGCTCCTATCACCAAATGACCCGGAGCGCTTACTGGCCACTATGTAAAATGAATAATTATAAATAACACAAGCGCCTCTCACCTTATGACCCAGGGCGCTAAATGGCCACTCTGTTAAATGAATATTTAATTATTACACAAGTGCCTATCACCTAATGACACGGGGCACTTACTGGCCACTCTCTAAAATAAATAATTATTAATAACACAAGCGCCTATCACCTCATGACCCAGGGCGCTTACTGGCTACTCTGTGAAATGAATAATTATTAATAACACAAAAGCCTATCACATAACGACACGGGGCGCTTATTGGCCACTCTGATAAATAAATAATTATTAATAACACAAGCGCCTATCACCCGATAACCCGCGGCACTTACTGGCCACTCAGTTAAATAAATAATTATTAATTACACAAGTGATTAACACCTTATGTAACGAAGCGATTTCTGGCCACTCTGTAACACGAATTATTATTAATAACACAAGCGCCTATCACCTCATGACCCAAAGGCGCTTACTGGCCACTCTGTTAAATAAATAATTATAAATAACACAAGCGCCTATCACCTCATGACCATAGGCGCTTACTGACCACTCTGTTAAAAAAATAATTGTTACTAACAACAGCGCCTATCACCTGATGACCCAGGACACTTACTAACTACTCTGTTGAATGAATAATTATTAATAACACAAGCCTCTATAACCTTATAACCCGAGGCGCTTACTGGCCACTCTGTTAAATAAATAATAATTAATAACACAAGCGCCATTACTTAATGACCCATGGCGCTTACTGGCCGCCCTGTTAAATGAGTAATTATAAATAACACAAGTGATTATCCCCTAATGACACGGGGCGCTCACTGGCCACTCTGTTAAATGAATAATTATTAATAACACAAGCGCTTATCACCCAATGATCCGGGGCGCTTACTAGCCACTCCATTAAAAAAATAATGATTAATAACACAAGTGCTTATCACCTAATGACACAAGGCGCTTACTGGCCACTCTGTTAAATAAATAATTAATAATAACACAAGCGCCTACCACCCGATGACCCGGGACACTTACTAACTACTCTGTTAAACAAATAATTATTAATAACACAAGCGTCTATCACCTCATAACCCGAGGCGCTTACTGGCCACTCTGTTAAAAAAATAATTAATTATAACACAAGCGCCTATCACCCAATGACCCAGGGCCCTTACCAGCCACCCTGTTAAATAAATAATGGATAATAACACAAGCGCCTATCACCGAATGACACAAAGGTGCTTACTGGCGACTTTGTTAAATAAATAATTATTAATGACACAAGTGAATATCACCTTATGACACGGGGCGCTTACTGGCCATTCTGTTAAATAAGTAATTTTTAATAACACAAGCGTCTATCACCTCATAACCCGAGGCGCTTACTGGCCACTCTGTTAAATAAATAATGAATAATAACACAAGCGCCTATCACCCAATGACCCGAAGGCACTTACTGGCCCCTTCGTTAAATAAATATTTTTTAATAACACAAGTGCCTATCACTCAATAACACGGGGCGCTTACTGGCCACTCTGTTAAATAAATAATTATTAATAATACAAGCGCCCATCACCCGATAACCTAGAACACTTACTGGCTACAATGTTAAATAAATAATTATTAATTAAACAAGTGCCTATAACCTTATGTCACGAGGCGCTTACTGGCTACTCTGAAAAATAAATAATTATTAATAACACAAGCGCCTAACACCTCATGACCCAGGGCGCTTACAGGCCACTCTGTTTAATAAATAATTATTTTAAACACAAGCGCCTATCACCCAATGTCCCAAGGCGCTTACTGGCCACTCTGTTAAATTATTAATTATTAATAACACAAGCCACTATCACCTCATAACCCGAGGCGCTTACTGGGCACTCTGTTAAATAAATAATTATTAATAACACAAGCGCCTATCACCCAATAACCCAGGGCGCTTACTGGCCACCCTGTTAAATGAATAATTATAAATAACACAAGTGATTATCACCTAATGATACGGAGCGCTTTCTGGCCACTTTGTAAAACAAATAATTATTAATAACACAAGCGCCTATCAACTCATGACCCGGGGCTCTTACTGGCTACTTTGTTAAAAATGAATACTTATTTATAACACAAGCTCCCATCACCCAATGACCCGGGGCGCTTACTGGCCACTCTGTAAAATAAAGAATCATTAATAACTAAAGCTCCTATCACCCAATGACCCAGGGCGCTTACTGTCCACCCTGTAAAATAAATAATTATAAATAACACAAGTGATTATCACCTCATGACCCGGGGCGCTTACTGGCCACTCTGTAAAATAACTAATTATTAATAACACAAGCTCCTATCACTAAATGACCCAGGGCGCTTACTGGCCACTCTGTTAAATAAATAATTATAAATAACACAAGTGATTATCACCTAATGACACGGAGAGCTTTCTGGCCACTCTGTAAAATAAATAATTATTAATAACACAAGCTCCTATCACCGAATGACCCGGAACGCTTACTAGCCACTATGTAAAATAAATATTTAATTATTACACAAGTGCCTATCACCTAATGACACGGGGCACTTACTGGCCACTCTCTGAAATAAATAATTATTAATAACACAAGCACCTATCACCTCATGACCCAGGGCGCTTACTGGCTACTCTGTAAAATGAATAATTATTAATAACACAAGCGCCTATGACACGATAACCCGGCGCAATTACTGGCCACTCTGTTAAATAAATAATTATTAATAACACAAGTGATTATCACCTTATGACACGAAGCGCTTTCCTGCCACTCTGTAAAACAAATAATTATAAATAACACAAGCGCCTATTACCTCATGACCCGGGCTCTTACTGGCTACTCTGTTGAATGAATAATTATTAATAACACAAGCGCCTATCACCTCATGACCGAGGGGGCTTACTGACAACTCTGTTAAAAAAATAATTGTTACTTACAACAGCGGCTATCACCCGATGACCCAGGACAATCACTAACTACTCTGTTGAATAAATAATTATTAATAACACAAGCGTCTATCACCTTATAATCCGAGGCACTTACTGGCCACTCTGTTGAATAAATAATTATTAATAACACAAGCGCCTATCATTCAATGACCCAGGGCGCTAACTAGCCACCCTGTTAGATAAATAATTATAAATAACACAAGTGATTATCACCTAATGACACGGAGCGCTTTCTGGCCACTCTGTTGGATAAATAATTATTAATAACACAAGCGCCTATTACCTAATGACCCAGGGCGCTCACTGGCTACCCTGTTTAATAAATAATTATAAATAACACAAGTGATTATCACCTAATGACACGAAGCGCTTTCTGGCCACTCTGTAAAACAAATAATTATTAATAACACAAGCGCCTATCACCTCATGACCCGGGGCTCTTACTGGCTACTCTGTTAAAAATGAATACTTATTAATAACACAAGCGCCCATCACCCAATGACCCGGGGCGCTTACTGGCCACTCTGTAAAATAAATAATTATCAATAACATAAGTGCCTATCACCTTATGACACGGGGCGCTTACTGGCCACTCTGTTAGATAAATAATTATTAATTACACAAGTTATTTTCACCTCATGACACGAAGAGCTTTGTGGCCACTCTGTAAAACTATTAATCATTAATAACACAAGCGCCTATTACCTCATGACCCGGGGCTCTTACTGGCTACTTTGTTAAATGAATAATTATTAATAACACAAGCGCCTTTCACCTCATGTCCGAGGGGGCTTACTGACCACTCTGTTAAGAAAATAATTGTTACTAACAACAGCGCCTATCACCCGATGACCCAGGACACTTACTAACTACTCTGTTGAATAAATAATTATCAATAACACAAGCGTCTATCACCTCATAACCCGAGGCACTTACTGGCCACTCTGTTGAATAAATAATTATCAATAACGCAAGCACCTATCACCCAATGACCCAGGGCGCTTACTGGCCACCCTGTTAAATAAATAATTATAAATAACACAAGTAATTATCACCTAATGACACGGAGCGCTTTCTGGCCACTCTGTAAAACAAATAATTATTAATAACACAAGCGCCTATCACCTCATGACCCGAGGCTCTTACTGGCTACTCTGTTAAAAATAAATAATCAATAATAACACAAGCACTTATCACCTCATGACCATGGGCGCTTGCTGACCACTCTGTT
The DNA here is from genome assembly GCF_036245765.1 of Copidosoma floridanum. Taxonomy (NCBI): domain Eukaryota; kingdom Metazoa; phylum Arthropoda; class Insecta; order Hymenoptera; family Encyrtidae; genus Copidosoma; species Copidosoma floridanum. The sequence goes on along the minus strand of NW_028321917.1, from coordinate 711,042 downwards.
AAATAAATAATTGTGAATAACAACAGCGCCTTTCACCCGATGACCCGGGGCATTTACTGGCCACTCTGTTAAATAAATAATTATTATTAACACAAGTGCCTATCACCCGATAACCCGGGGCATTTACTGGCCACTATGTTAAATTAATAATTATTAATAACACAAGCGCCCATCACCCGATAACCCAGGGCCCTTACTAACTACTCTGTTGAATAAATAATTATTAATAACACAAGACTCTATAACCTTATAACCCGAGGCGCTTACTGGCCAATCTGTTAAATAAATAATAATTAATAACACAAGCGCCATTACCCAATGACCCACGGCGCTTACTGGCCACCCTGTTAAATAAATAATTATAAATAACACAAGTGATTATCACCTAATGACACGGGGCGCTTACTGGCCACTCTGTTAAATAAATAATTATTAATTACACAAGTGGTTAACACCTTATGACACGAAGCGCTTTCTGGCATCTTTGTGAATTAAATAATTATTAATAACACAAATGCCTATCACCTCATGACCCGGGGCTCTTACTGGCTAATCTGTTAAAAATAAATAATTAATAATAACACAAGCGCCTATCACCTTATGACCATGGGCGCTTACTGACCACTCTGTTGAATAAATAATTATTAATAATACAAGCGTAAATCACCCGATAACCCAGGGCACTTACTGGCCACTATGTTAAATAAATAATTATTGATTAAACAAGTGCCTATCACCTAATGTCTCAAGGCGCTTACTGGCTACTTTAAAAAATAATTAATTATTAATAACACAAGCGCCTATCACCTCATGACCCAGGGCGCTAACTGGCCACTCTGTTAAATGAATAATTATTTATAACACAAGCTCCTATCACCAAATGACCCGGAGCGCTTACTGGCCACTATGTAAAATGAATAATTATAAATAACACAAGCGCCTCTCACCTTATGACCCAGGGCGCTAAATGGCCACTCTGTTAAATAAATATTTAATTATTACACAAGTGCCTATCACCTAATGAAACGGGGCACTTACTGGCCACTCTCTAATATAAATAATTATTAATAACACAAGCGCCTATCACCTCATGACCCAGGGCGCTTACTGGCTACTCTGTGAAATGAATAATTATTAATAACACAAAAGCCTATCACATAATGACACGGGGCACTTATTGGCCACTCTGATAAATAAATAATTATTAATAACACAAGCGCCTATCACCCGATAACCCGCGCCACTTACTGGCCACTCTGTTAAATAAATAATTATTAATTACACAAGTGATTAACACCTTATGTTACGAAGCGATTTCTGGCCACTCTGTAACACGAATTATTATTAATAACACAAGCGCCTATCACTTCATGACCCAAAGGCGCTTACTGGCCACTCTGTTAAATGAATAATTATAAATAACACAAGCGCCTATCACCTCATGACCATGGGCGCTTACTGACCACTCTGTTAAAAAAATAATTGTTACTAACAACAGCGCCTATCACCTGATGACCCAGGACACTTACTAACTACTCTGTTAAATAAATAATTATTAATAACACAAGCCTCTATAACCTTATAACCCGAGGCGCTTACTGGCCACTCGGTTAAATGAATAATAATTAATAACACAAGCGCCATTACCCAATGACCCACGGCGCTTACTGGCCACCCTGTTAAATAAATAATTATAAATAACACAAGTTAATATCACCTATTAACACGGGGCGCTTACTGGCCACTCTGTTAAATAAATAATTATTAATTACACAAGTGGTTAACACCTTATGACACGAAGCGCTTTCTGGCCACTTTGTAAAACAAATAATTATTTATAACACAAGCGCCTATCACCTCATGATCCGGGGCTCTTACTGGCTAATCTGTTAAAAATAAATAATTAATAATAACACAAGCGCCTATCACCTTATGACCATAAGCGCTGACTAACCACTCAGTTGATCAAATAATTATTAATAAATACAGCGCCTTTCACCCGATAACCCGGAACACTTACTAACCACTCTGTTAAATAAATAATTATTAATAACACAAGCGCCTATCACCCGATAACCCGTGGAACTTACTGGCCACTCTGTTAAATAAATAATGAATAATAACACAAGCGCCTATCACCCAATGACCCAGGGCGCTTACTGGCCACCCTGTCAAATAATTACTTATAAATAACACAAGTGATTATCACCTAATGACACGGGGCGCTTACTGGCCACTCTGTTAAATAAATAATTAATAATTACACAAGTAGTTAACACCTTATGACACGAAGCGCTTTCTGGCCACTTTGTAAAACAAATAATTATTAATAACACAAGCGCCTATCACCTCATGACCCAGGGCTCTTACTGTCTACTCTGTTAAAAATGAATAATTAGTAATAACACAAGCGCCTATTACCTTATGACCATGGGCGCTTACTGACCACTTTGTTGAATAAATAATTGTTAACAACAACAGCGCCTTTCACCCGATAACCCGGGACACTTACTAACAACTCTGTTAAATATATAATTATTAATAACAAAAGCGCCTATCACCCGATAACCCGGGGAACTTACTGGCCACTCTGTTAAATTAATAATGAATAATAACAGAAGCGCCTATCACCCAATGACCCAAAGGCGCTTACTGGCCATTTTGTTGAATAATTAGGTATTAATAACACAAGTGCCTATTACCTAATAACACGATGCGCTTACTGGCCACTCTGTTAAATTAATAATTATTAATAATACAAGCGCCCATCACCCGATAACCCAGGGCACTTACTGGCCACTATGTTAAATAAATAATTATTAATTGAACAAGTGCCTATCACCTAATGTCACAAGGCGCTTACTGGCTACTCTTAAAAATAAATAATTATTAATAACACAAGCGTCTATCACCTCATAACCCGAGGCGCATACTGACCACTCTGTTTAATAAATAATTATTAATAACACAAGTTTCGATTACCTAATGACACAAAGCGCTTACTGGCCACTCTGTAAAATAAATAATTATTAATAACACAAGCGCCTATCACCCGATAACCCGGGGAACTTACTGGCCACTCTGTTAAATAAATAATGAATAATAACACAAGCGCCTATCACCCAATGACCCAAAGGCGCTTACTGGCCATTTTGTTGAATATTTAGTTATTAATAACACAAGTGCCTATTACCTAATGACACGGGGCGCTTACTGGCCACTCTGTTAAATGAATAATTATTAATAATACAAGCGCCCATCACCCGATAACCCAGGGCACTTACTGGATACTATGTTAAATAAATAATTAATAATTGAACAAGTGCCTATCACCCAATGACCCAGGGCGCTTACTAGCCATCCTGTTAAATAAATAATGGATAATAACACAAGCGCATATCACCGAATGACCCAAAGGCGCTTACTGGCTACTCTGTTAAATAATTACTTATTAATAATACAAGCGCCCATCACCCGATAACCCAGGGCACTTACTGGCCACTATGTTGAATAAATAATTATTAATTAAGCAAGTGCCTATCACCTTATGTCACAAGGCGCTCTATGGCTACTCTGAAAAATAAATAATTATTAATAACACAAGCGCCTATCACCTCATGACCCAGGGCGCTTACTGGATACTCTGTTAAATAAATAAATATTTATAACACAAGCTCCTATCACCGAATGACCCAGACCGCTTACTGGCCACTATGTAAAATGAATAATTATTAATAACACAAGCGCCTATTACCTCATGGCCCAGGGCGCTAAATGGCCACTCTATTAAATAAATATTTAATTATAACACAAGTGCCTATCACCTAATGACACGGAGCACTTACTGGCTACTCTCTAAAATGAATAATTATTAATAACACATGCGCCTATCACCTTGTGACCCAGGGCGCTTACTGGCTACTCTGTAAAATGAATAATTATCAATAACACAAGTGCCTATCACCTAATGACACGAGGCGCTTACTGGCCACTCTGTTAAATAAATAATTATTAATTACACAAGCGCCTATCACCCAATAACCCGGGGCACTTACTGGCCACTCTGTTAAATAAATAATTATTAATTACACAAGTGGTTAACACCTTATGACACGAAGCGCTTTCTGGCCGCTCTGAAAAACAAATAATTATTAATAACACAAGCGCCTATCACCTCATGGCCCAGGGCGCTAAATGGCCACTCTATTAAATAAATATTTAATTATAACACAAGTGCCTATCACCTAATGACACGAAGCACTTACTGGCTACTCTCTAAAATGAATAATTATTAATAACAAATGCGCCTATCACCTTATGACCCAGGGCGCTTACTGGCTACTCTGTAAAATGAATAATTATTAATAACACAAGTGCCTACCACCTCATGACCCGGAGCTCTTACTGGCTACTCTGTTAAAAATGAATACTTATTTATAACACAAGCGCCTATCACCCAATAACCCAGGGCGCTTTCTGGCCACTCTGTAAAATAAATAATTATCAATAACATAAGTGCCTATCACCTTACGACACGGAGCGCTTACTGGCCACTCTGTTAAATAAATAATTATTAATAACACAAGCGCCTATCACCTCATGACCAAGGGGGCTTACTGACCACTCTGTTAAAAAAATAATTGTTACTAACAACAGCGCCTATCACCCAATTACCCAGGACACTTACTAACTACTCTATTAAATGAATAATTATTAATAACACAAGCGTCTACTACCTCATAACCCGAGGCACTTACTGGCCACTCTGTTGAATAAATAATTATCAATAACACAAGCGCCTATCACACAATGACCCAGGGCGCTTACTGGCCACCCTGTTAAATAAATAATTATAAATAACACAAGTAATTATCACGTAATGACACGGAGCGCTTTCTGGCCACTCTGTAAAACAAATTATTAATAATAACACAAGCGCCTATCACCTCATTACCCGGGGCTCTTACTGGCTACTCTGTTAAAAATGAATAATTAATAATAACACAAGCGCCTATCACCTCATGACCATGGGCACTTACTGACCACTCTGTTAAATAAATAATTTTTAATAACAACAGCGCCTTTCACCCGATGACCCGGGACGCTTACTAACTACTCTGTTAAATAAATAATCATTAATAACACAAGCGTCTATCACCTCAGAACCCACGGCGCTTACTGACAACTCTGTTAAATAAATAATTATTAATAACACAAGCGCCTACCACCTCATGACCATGGGCGCTTACTGACCACTCTGTTAAATGAATAGTTGTTAATAACAACAGCGCCTTTCACCTGATGACCCGGGACACTTACTAACCACTCTGTTAAATAAATAAATATCAATAACACAAGCGTCTATCACCTCATAACCCAAGGCGCTTTCTGACCACTCTGTTAAATAAATGATTATTAATAACACAAGCGCCTATCACCCATTGACCTAGGGCGCTTACTAGCCACCCTGTTAAATAAATAATAGATAATAACACAAGCGCCTATCACTTAATGACCCAAAGGCGCTAAATGGCCACTCTGTTAAATAAATAATTAATAATAACACAAGCGCCTATCACCCGATAACCTGGGGAACTTACTGGCCACTCTGTTAAATAAATAATTATTAATTACACAAGTGATTAACATCTTATGACACGAAGCGCTTTCTGGCCACTCTGTAAAACGAATAATTATTAATAACACAAGCGCCTATCACCTCATGACCCAGGCCTCTTACTGGCTACTCTGTTAAATGAATAATTATAAATAACACAAGCGCCTATAACCCAATGACGCAGGGCGCTTACTAGCCAGCCTGTTGAATGAATAATGGATAATAACACAAGCGCCTATCACCGAATGACCCAAAGGCGCTTACTGGCCATTTTGTTGAATAAATAGTTATTAATAACACAAGTGCCCATCACCTAATGACACGAGGCGCTTACTGGCCACTCTGTTAAATAAATAATTATTAATAATACAAGCGCCCATCACCCGGTAACCCAGGGCACTTACTGGCCACTATGTTGAATAAATAATTATTAACTAAACAAGTGCCTATCACCTAATGTCACAAGGCGCTTACTGGCTACTCTGAAAAATAAATAATTATTAATTACACAAGCGTCTATCACCTCATAACCCGAGGTGCTTACTTGCCAGTCTGTTGAATAAATAATTATTAATAATACAAGCGCCCATCACCTGATAACCCAGGGCACTTACTGGCCATTATTAATTAACATTTATTAATTAACAAAGCGACCAGTAAGCGCCCCGGGTTGTGTGGGGATTGGCGCTTCTTTTATTTTATTTATTTTATTAAAAAACAAAGTGGCCAGTAAGCGCCCCGGGTTGTGTGGGGATTGGCGCTTCTGTTATTTTATTTATTATATTAGAAAACAAAGCGGCCAGTAAGCGCCCCGGGTTGTGTGGGGATTGGCGCTTCTGTTATTTTATTTATTATATTAATTAACAAAGCGGCCAGTAAGCTTCCCGGGTTGTGTGGGAATTCATGCTTCTGTTATTTTATTTATTCTATTAAAAAACAAAGCAGCCGGTAAGCGCCCTGGGTTGTGTGGGGATTGGCGCTTCTGTTATTTTATTTATTATATTAAAGAACGAAGCGGCCAGTAAGTGCCCCGGGTTGTGTGGGAATTGGCGCTTCTGTTATTTTATTTATTATATTAATTAAAAAAGCAGCCAGTAAGCGCCTTATATATTATAAATAACACAAGTAATTATCACCTAATGACACGGAGCGCTTTCTGGCCACTTTGTAAAACAAATAATTATTAATAACACAAGCGCCTATCACCTTATGACCCGGGGCTCTTACTTGCTACTCTGTTAAAAATAAATAATTAATAATAACACAAGCGCCTATCACCTCATGACCATGGGCGCTTACTGACCACTCTGTTAAATAAATAATTGTTAATAACAACAGCGCCTTTCACCCGATGACCCGGGACACTTACTGGCCACTCTGTTAAATAAATAATTATTAATTACACAAGTGCCTATCACCTAATGTCACAAGGCGCTTACTGGCTACTTTAAAAAATAAATATTTATAATAACACAAGCACCTATCACCTCATTACCCAGGGCGCTTACTGGCCACTCTGTTAAATAAATAATTATTTATAACACAAGCGCCCATCGGCCGATAACCCAGGGCGCTAAATGGCCACTCTCTTAAATAAATAATTATTAATAACACAAGCGCCTATCACCCGATAACCCAGGATACTAACTGGCCACTCTGTTAAATAAATAATTATTAATTACACAAGTGCCTATCACCTAATGACACGAAGCGCTTTCTGGCCACTCTGTAAAACGAATAATTATTAATAACACAAGCGCCTATCACCTCATGACCCAGGGCGCTTACTGGCCACTCTGTTAAATAAATAATTATTTATAACACAAGCTCCTATCACCTCATGACCCGAGGCTCTTACTGGCTACTCTGTTAAAAATAAATACTTATTTTTAACACAAGCTCCCATCACCCAATAACCCTGGACACTTACTAACCACTCTGTTAAATAAATAATTATAAATAACACAAGCGTCTATCACCTCATAACCCAAGGCGCTTTCTGACCACTCTGTTAAATAAATAATTATTAATAACACAATCGCCTATCACCCAATGATTCAGGGCGCTTACTAGCCATTCTGTTACATGAATAATGGATAATAACACAAGCGCCTATCACTGAATGACCCAAAGGCGCTTTCTGGCCACTCTGTTAAATTAATATTTAATTATAACACAAGTGCCTATCACCTAATGACAAGGGGCACTCACTGGCCACTCTCTAAAATGAATGATTATTAATAACACACGCACCTATCACCGAATGACCCAAAGGCAGTTACTGGCCACTCTGTTAAATAAATAATTATTAATAATACAAGCGCCCATTACCCGATAACCCAGGGCACTTACTGGCCACTATGTTAAACAAATAATTATTATTTAAACAAGTGCCTATCACCTAATGTCACAAGGCACTTACTGGCTACTCTGTAAAATGAATAATTATTAATAACACAAGTGCCTATCACCTAATGACACGGGGCGCTTACTGGCCACTCTGTTAAATAAATAATTATTAATAACACAAGCGCCTATCACCCGATACCCCGGGGCACTTACTGGCCACTCTGTTAAATAAATAATTAATAATTACACAAGTAGTTAACACCTCATGACACGAAGCGCTTTCTGGCCACTCTGTAAGACGAATAATTATTAATAACACAAGCGCCTATCATCTCATGACCCGGGGCTCTTACTGGCTACTCTGTTAAATAAATGATTATTAATAACACAAGCGCCTATCACCTCATGACCATGGGCGCTTACTAACAACTCTGTTAAAAAAATAATTGTTACTAACAACAGCGCCTATCACCCGATGACCCAGGACACTTACTAACTACTCTGTTGAATAAATAATTATTAAAAACACAAGCCTCTATCACCTTATAACCCGAGGCGCTTACTGGGCACTCTGTTGAATAAATAATTGATAATAACACAAGCGCCTATCACCCAATAACCCAGGGCGCTCACTGGCAACCCTGTTAAATAAATAATTATATATAACACAAGTGATTATCACCTTATGACAAAGAGCGCTTTCTGGCCACTCTGTAAAACAAATAATTATTAATAACATAAGCGCCTATCACCTCATGACCCGGGGCTCTTACTGGCTACTCTGTTAAAATGAATAATTATTAATAACACAAGTGCCTATCACCTAATGACACAAAGCGCTTTCTGGCCACTCTGTAAAACGAATAATTATTAATAACACAAGCGCCTATCACCTCATGACCCGGAACTTTTACTGGCTACTCTGTTAAATGAATAATTATAAATAACACAAGCGCCTATCACCTCATGACCATGGGCGCTTACTGACCACTCTGTTTAAAAAATAATTGTTACTAACAACAGCGCCTATCACCCGATGACCCAGGACACTTACTAACTACTCTGTTAAATAAATAATTATTAATAACACAAGCCTCTATCACCTCATAACCCGAGGCGCTTAATGGCCACTCTGTTGAATAAATAATTATTAATAACACAAGCGCCTATCACCCAATGACCCAAGGCGCTTACTAGCCACCCTGTTAAATTAATAATTATAAATAACACAAGTGATTATCACCTAATGACACGCATAGCTTTCTGGCCACTCTGTAAAACAAATAATTATTATTAACACAAGCGCCTATCACCTCATGACCCGGGGCTCTTACTGGCTACTCTGTTAAAAATAAATAATTAATAATAACACAAGCGCCTATCACCTTATGACCATTGGCGCTTACTGACCACTCTGTTAAATAAATAATTGTTAATAACAACAGCGCCTTTCACTTGATGACCCGGGACACTTACTAACTACTTTGTTAAATAAATAATTATTAATAACACTAAGCCTATTACTTGATAACCCGGGGCACTAACTGGCTACTGTGTTAAATAAATAATTATTAATTACACAAGTAATTATCACCTTATGACCTAAAGGCGCTTACTGGCCACTTGCTTATATAAATAATTATCAATAACACAAGTTCCGATTACCTAATGACACGGAGCGCTTACTGGCCACTCTGTTAAATAAGTAATTATTAATAACACAAGCGCCTATCACCCGATAACCCATGGAACTCACTGGCCACTCTGTTAAATAAATAATGAATAATAACACAAGCGCCTATCACCCAATGACCCAAAGGCGCTTACTGGCCATTTTGTTGAATAAATAGTTATTAATAACACAAGTACCTATTACCTAATGACACGGGGCGCTTACTGGCCACCCTGTTAAATTAATAATTATAGATAACACAAGTGATTATAACCTAATGACACGCAGCGCTTTCTGGCCACTCTGTAGAACAAATAATTATTAATAACACAAGCGCCTATCACCTCATGACCCGGGGCTCTTACTGGCTACTCTGTTAAAAATGAATAATTAATTATAACACAAGCGCCTATTACCCGATAACCCGGGGCACTTACTGGCCACTCTGTGAAATAAATAATTATTAATTACACAAGTAATTATCACTTAATGACCCTAAGGCGCTTACTGGCCACTCTGTTGAATAAATAATTATTAATAACACAAGTTCCGATTACCTAATGACACGGAGCGCGTACTGGCCACTCTGTTAAATGAATAATTATTAATAACACAAGCGCCTATCACTCAATTACCCAGAGCGCTTACTGGCCACTCTGTTAAATAAATAATTATTAATAGCACAAGCGCCTATCACCCGATAACCCGGGAAACTTACTGGCCACTCTGTTACATAAAAAATGAATAATAACACTAGCGCCTATCACCCAAAGACCCAAAGGCGCTTACTGGCCATTTTGTTGAATAAATAGTTTATAATAACACAAGTGCCTATTACCTTATGACACAGGGCGCTTACTGGCCACTCTGTTAAATAAATAATTATTAATAATACAAGCGCCCATCACCCGATAACCCTGGGCACTTACTGGCCACTATGTTAAATAAATAATTATTAATTAAACAAGTGCCTATCACCAAATGTCACAAGGCGCTTACTGGCTGCACTGAAAAATGAATAATTATTAATAACACAAGCGTCTATCACCTCACAACCTGAGGCGCTTACTGGCCACTCTGTTAAATAAATAATTATTAATTACACAAGTAATTATCACCTAATGACTTAAAGGTGCTTACTGGCCACTCTGTTAAATAAATAATTATTAATAACACAAGTTCCGATTACCTAATGACACGGAGCGCTTACTGGCTACTCGGTTGAATAAATAATTATTAATAACACAAGCGCCTATCACCCGATAACCCAAGGATTTTACTGGCCACTCTGTTAAATAAATAATGAATAATAACACAAGCGCCTATCACCCGATGACCCAGGACACTTACTAACTACTCTGTTGAATGAATAATCATTATTAACACAAGCCTCTATCACCTCATAACCCAAGGCGCTTACTGGGCACTCTGTTGAATAAATAATTATAAATAACACAAGTGATTATCACCTAATGACACGAAGCGCTTTCTGGCCACTCTGTAAAACCAATAATTATTAATAACACAAGCACCTATCACCTCATGACCTGGGGCTTTCACTGGCTACTCTGTTAAATGAATGATTATTAATAACACAAGCGCCTATCACCTCATGACCATGGGCGCTTACTAACCACTCTGTTAAAAAAATAATTATTAATAATACAATTTCCCAACACCCGATAACCCAGGACACTTACTAACTACTCTGTTGAATGAATAATCATTAATAACACAAGCCTCTATCACCTCATAAACCGAGGCGCTTACTGGGCACTCTGTTGAATAAATAATTATAAATAACACAAGTGATTATCACCTAATGTCACAAGGCGCTTACTGGCTACACTGAAAAATTAATAATTATTAATAACACAAGCGTCTATCACCTCATAACCCGAGGCGCTTACTGACCACTCTGTTAAATTATTAAGTATAAATAACACAAGCGCCTATCACCCAATGACCCAGGGTGCTTACTAGCCACCCTGTTAAATAAATAATGGATAATAACACAAGCGCCTATCACCGAATGACCCAAAGGCGCTTACTGGCCACTCTGTTAATTAAATAATTAATAATAATACAAGCTCCCAACACCCGATAACCCAGGGCATTTACTGGCCACTCTGTTAAATAAATAATCATTAATAATACAAGCGCCCATCACCTGATAACCCAGGGCACTTACTGGCCACTCTGTAACATAAGTAATTATTAATAACACAAGCGCCTATCACCCGATAACCCGGGGCTCTTACTGGCCCCTCTGTTTAATAAATAATTATTAATTTCACAAGTAATTAACAATTTATGACACGAAGCACTCTCTGGCCACTCTGTAAAACGAATAATTATTAATAACACAAGCGCCTATCACCTTATGACCTAGGGCTCTTACTGGGCACTCTGTTGAAGAAATAATTGTTACTAACAACAGCGCCTATCACCTGATGACCCAGGACACTTACTAACTACTCTGTGAAATAAATAATTATTAATAACACAAAAGCCTATCACATAATGACACGGGGCGCTTATTGGCCACTCTGATAAATAAATAATTATTAATAACACAAGCGCCTATCACCCGATAACCCGCAGCACTTACTGGCCACTCTGTTAAATGAATAATTATTAATTACACAAGTGATTAACACCTTATGTTACGAAGCGATTTCTGGCCACTCTGTAACACGAATTATTATTAATAACACAAGCGCCTATCACCTCATGACCCAAAGGCGCTTACTGGCCACTCTGTTAAATGAATAATTATAAATAACACAAGCGCCTATCACCTCATGACCATGGGCGCTTACTGACCACTCTGTTAAAAAAATAATTGTTACTAACAACAGCGCCTATCACCTGATGACCCAGGACACTTACTAACTACTCTGTTGAATAATTAATTATTAATAACACAGCCTCTATAACCTTATAACCCGAGGCGCTTACTGGCCACTCTGTTAAATAAATAATTATTAATAACACAAGCGCCTATCACCCAATTACCCAGAGCGCTTACTGGCCACTCTGTTAAATAAATAATTATTAATAGCACAAGCGCCTATCACCCGATAACCCGGGAAACTTACTGGCCACTCTGTTACATAAATAATGAATAATAACACTAGCGCCTATCACCCAAAGACCCAAAGGCGCTTACTGGCCATTTTGTTGAATAAATAGTTTATAATAACACAAGTGCCTATTGACTAATGACACAGGGCGCTTACTGGCCACTCTGTTAAATAAACAATTATTAGTAATACAAGCGCCCATCACCCGATAACCTAGGGCACTTACTGGCCACTATGTTAAATAAATAATTATTAATTAAACAAAAGCCTATCACCAAATGTCACAAGGCGCTTACTGGCTACACTGAAAAATTAATAATTATTAATAACACAAGCGTCTATCTTCTCACAACCTGAGGCGCTTACTGACCACTCTGTTAAATGAATAATTATAAATAACACAAGCGCCTATCACCCAATAACCCGGGGAACTTACTGGCCACTCTGTTAAATAAATAATTATTAATTACACAAGTAATTATCACCTAATGACTCAAAGGTGCTTACTGGCCACTCTGTTAAATGAATAATTATTAATAACACAAGTTCCGATTACCTAATGACACGGAGCGCTTACTGGCTACTCGGTTGAATGAATAATTATTAATAACACAAGCGCCTATCACCCGATAACCCAAGGAACTTACTGGCCACTCTGTTAAATAAATAATGAATAATAATACAAGCTCCCAACACCCGATAACCCAGGGCACTTACTGGCCACTCTGTTGAATGAATAATCATTAATAACACAAGCCTCTATCACCTCATAACCCGAGGCGCTTACTGGGCACTCTGTTGAATAAATAATTATAAATAACACAAGTGATTATCACCTAATGACACGAAGCGCTTTCTGGCCACTCTGTAGAACGAATAATTATTAATAACACAAGCGCCTATCACCTCATGACCCGGGGCTTTTACTGGCTACTCTGTTAAATAAATAATTATTAATTACACAAGTGGTTAACACCTTATGACACGAAGCGCTTACTGGCCACTCTCTAAAATAAATAATTATTAATAACACAAGCGCCTATCACCTCATGACCCAGGGCGCTTACTGGCTACTCTGTGAAATAAATAATTATTAATAACACAAAAGCCTATCACATAATGACACGGGGCGCTTATTGGCCACTCTGATAAATAAATAATTATTAATAACACAAGCGCCTATCACCCGATAACCCGCAGCACTTACTGGCCACTCTGTTAAATGAATAATTATTAATTACACAAGTGATTAACACCTTATGTTACGAAGCGATTTCTGGCCACTCTGTAACACGAATTATTATTAATAACACAGCGCTTATCACCTCATGACCCAAAGGCGCTTACTGGCCACTCTGTTAAATGAATAATTATAAATAACACAAGCGCCTATCACCTCATGACCATGGGCGCTTACTGACCACTCTGTTAAAAAAATAATTGTTACTAACAACAGCGCCTATCACCTGATGACCCAGGACACTTACTAACTACTCTGTTGAATAATTAATTATTAATAACACAGCCTCTATAACCTTCTAACCCGAGGCGCTTACTGGCCACTCTGTTAAATAAATAATTATTAATAACACAAGCGCCTATCACCCAATTACCCAGAGCGCTTACTGGCCACTCTGTTAAATAAATAATTATTAATAGCACAAGCGCCTATCACCCGATAACCCGGGAAACTTACTGGCCACTCTGTTACATGAATAATGAATAATAACACTAGCGCCTATCACCCAAAGACCCAAAGGCGCTTACTGGCCATTTTGTTGAATAAATAGTTTATAATAACACAAGTGCCTATTGACTAATGACACAGGGCGCTTACTGGCCACTCTGTTAAATAAACAATTATTAGTAATACAAGCGCCCATCACCCGATAACCTAGGGCACTTACTGGCCACTATGTTAAATAAATAATTATTAATTAAACAAGTGCCTATCACCAAATGTCACAAGGCGCTTACTGGCTACACTGAAAAATTAATAATTATTAATAACACAAGCGTCTATCTTCTCACAACCTGAGGCGCTTACTGACCACTCTGTTAAATGAATAATTATAAATAACACAAGCGCCTATCACCCAATAACCCGGGGAACTTACTGGCCACTCTGTTAAATAAATAATTATTAATTACACAAGTAATTATCACCTAATGACTCAAAGGTGCTTACTGGCCACTCTGTTAAATAAATAATTATTAATAACACAAGTTCCGATTACCTAATGACACGGAGCGCTTACTGGCTACTCGGTTGAATGAATAATTATTAATAACACAAGCGCCTATCACCCGATAACCCAAGGAACTTACTGGCCACTCTGTTAAATAAATAATGAATAATAATACAAGCTCCCAACACCCGATAACCCAGGGCACTTACTGGCCACTCTGTTGAATGAATAATCATTAATAACACAAGCCTCTATTACCTCATAACCCGAGGCGCTTACTGGCCACTCTGTAGAACGAATAATTATTAATAACACAAGCGCCTATCACCTCATGACCTGGGGCTTTTACTGGCTACTCTGTTAAATAAATAATTATTAATTACACAAGTGGTTAACACCTTATGACACGAAGCGCTTACTGGCCACTCTCTAAAATAAATAATTATTAATAACACAAGCGCCTATCACCTCATGACCCAGGGCGCTTACTGGCTACTCTGTGAAATAAATAATTATTAATAACACAAAAGCCTATCACATAATGACACGGGGCGCTTATTGGCCACTCTGATAAATAAATAATTATTAATAACACAAGCGCCTATCACCCGATAACCCGCAGCACTTACTGGCCACTCTGTTAAATGAATAATTATTAATTACACAAGTGATTAACACCTTATGTTACGAAGCGATTTCTGGCCACTCTGTAACACGAATTATTATTAATAACACAAGTGCCTATCACCTCATGACCCAAAGGCGCTTACTGGCCACTCTGTTAAATGAATAATTATAAATAACACAAGCGCCTATCACCTCATGACCATGGGCGCTTACTGACCACTCTGTTAAAAAAATAATTGTTACTAACAACAGCGCCTATCACCTGATGACCCAGGACACTTACTAACTACTCTGTTGAATAATTAATTATTAATAACACAGCCTCTATAACCTTATAACCCGAGGCGCTTACTGGCCACTCTGTTAAATAAATAATTATTAATAACACAAGCGCCTATCACCCAATTACCCAGAGCGCTTACTGGCCACTCTGTTAAATAAATAATTATTAATAGCACAAGCGCCTATCACCCGATAACCCGGGAAACTTACTGGCCACTCTGTTACATAAATAATGAATAATAACACTAGCGCCTATCACCCAAAGACCCAAAGGCGCTTACTGGCCATTTTGTTGAATAAATAGTTTATAATAACACAAGTGCCTATTGACTAATGACACAGGGCGCTTACTGGCCACTCTGTTAAATAAACAATTATTAGTAATACAAGCGCCCATCACCCGATAACCTAGGGCACTTACTGGCCACTATGTTAAATAAATAATTATTAATTAAACAAGTGCCTATCACCAAATGTCACAAGGCGCTTACTGGCTACACTGAAAAATTAATAATTATTAATAACACAAGCGTCTATCTTCTCACAACCTGAGGCGCTTACTGACCACTCTGTTGAATGAATAATTATAAATAACGCAAGCGCCTATCACCCAATAACCCGGGGAACTTACTGGCCACTCTGTTAAATAAATAATTATTAATTACACAAGTAATTATCACCTAATGACTCAAAGGTGCTTACTGGCCACTCTGTTAAATAAATAATTATTAATAACACAAGTTCCGATTACCTAATGACACGGAGCGCTTACTGGCTACTCGGTTGAATGAATAATTATTAATAACACAAGCGCCTATCACCCGATAACCCAAGGAACTTACTGGCCACTCTGTTAAATAAATAATGAATAATAATACAAGCTCCCAACACCCGATAACCCAGGGCACTTACTGGCCACTCTGTTGAATGAATAATCATTAATAACACAAGCCTCTATCACCTCATAACCCGAGGCGCTTACTGGGCACTCTGTTGAATAAATAATTATAAATAACACAAGTGATTATCACCTAATGACACGAAGCGCTTTCTGGCCACTCTGTAGAACGAATAATTATTAATAACACAAGCGCCTATCACCTCATGACCCGGGGCTTTTACTGGCTACTCTGTTAAATAAATAATTATTAATTACACAAGTGGTTAACACCTTATGACACGAAGCGCTTACTGGCCACTCTGTTAAATAAATAATAATTAATAACACATGCGCCATTACCCAATGACCCACGGCGCTTACTGGCCACCCTGTTAAATAAATAATTATAAATAACACAAGTGATTATCACCTAATGACACGGGGCTTTTACTGGCCACTCTGTTAAATAAATAATTATTAATTACCCAAGTGGTTAACACCTTATGACACGAAGCGCTTTCTGGCCACTTTGTAAAACAAATAATTATTAATAACACAAGCGCCTATCACCTCATGACCCGGGGCTCTTACTGGCTAATCTGATAAAAATAAATAATTAATAATAACACAAGCGCCTATCACCTTATGACCATGGGCGCTTACTGACCACTCAGTTGAATAAATAATTGTTAATAACAACAGCGCCTTTCACCCGATAACCCGGAACTCTTACTAACCACTCTGTTAAATAAATAATTATTAATAACACAAGCGCCTATCACCCGATAACCCGAGAAACTTACTGGCCACTCTGTTAAATAAATAATGAATAATAACACAAGCACCTATCACCCAATGACCCAAAGGCGCTTACTGGCCATTTTGTTAAATAAATAGTTATTAATAACACAAGCGCCCATTACCCGATAACCCAGGGCACTTACTGGCCACTATGTTGAATAAATAATTATTAATTAAACAAGTGCCTATTACCTCATGTCACAAGGCGCTTACTGGCTACACTGAAAAATAAATAATTATTAATAACACAAGCGTATATCACCTCATAACCCGAGGCGCTTACTGACCACTCTGTTAAATGAATAATTATTTATAACACAAGCTCCTATCACGAAATGACCCGGAGCGCTTACTGGCCACTATGTAAAATGAATAATTATAAATAACACAAGCGCCTATCACCTTATGACCCAGGGCGCTAAATGGCCACTCTGTTAGATAAATATTCAATTATTACACAAGTGCCTATCACCTTATGACACAGGGCACTTACTGGCCTACCTGTTAAATAAATAATTATAAATAACACAATTGATTATCACCTAATGACACAGAGCGTTTTCTGGCCACTCTGTAAAACAAATACTTATTAATAACACAAGCGCCTATCACCTCATGACCCGGGGCTCTTACTGGCTACTCTGTTAAAATGAATAATTATAAATAACACAAGCGCCTATCACCTTATGACCCAGGGCGCTAAATGGCCACTCTGTTAAATAAATATTCAATTATTACACAAGTGCCTATCACCTTATAACACAGGGCACTTACTGGCCACTCTCTAAAATAAATAATTATTAATAACACAAGCGCCTATCACCTCATGACCCAGGGCGCTTACTGGCTACTCTGATAAATAAATAATTATAAATAACACAAGCGCCTATCACCCGATAACCCGCGGCACTTACTGGCCACTCTGTTAAATAAATAATTATTAATTACACAAGTGATTAACACCTTATGTTACGAAGCGATTTCTGGCCACTCTGTAACACGAATTATTATTAATAACACAAGCGCCTATCACCTCATACCCAAAAGCGCTTACTGGCCACTTTGTTAAATGAATAATTATAAATAACACAAGCGCCTATCACCTCATGACCATGGGCGCTTACTGACCACTCTGTTAAAAAAATAATTGTTACTAACAACAGTGCCTATCACCTGATGACCCAGGACACTTACTAACTACTCTGTTGAATAATTAATTATTAATAACACAAGCCTTTATTACCTTATAACCCGAGGCGCTTACTGGCTACTCTGTTAAATAAATAATAATTAATAACACATGCGCCATTACCTAATGACCCACGGCGCTTACTGGCCACCCTGTTAAATAAATAATTATAAATAACACAAGTGGTTAACACCTTATGACACGAAGCGCTTTCTGGCCACTTTGTAAAACAAATAAATATTAATAACACAAGCGCCTATCACCTCATGACCCGGGGCTCTTACTGGCTAATCTGATAAAAATAAATAATTAATAATAACACAAGCGCCTATCACCTTATGACCATGGGCGCTTACTGACCACTCAGTTGAATAAATAATTGTTAATAACAACAGCGCCTTTCACCCGATAACCCGGAACTCTTACTAACCACTCTGTTAAATAAATAATTATTAATAACACAAGCGCCTATCACCCGATAACCCGAGAAACTTACTGGCCACTCTGTTAAATAAATATTGAATAATAACACAAGCACCTATCACCCAATGACCCAAAGGCGCTTACTGGCCATTTTGTTAAATAAATAGTTATTAATAACACAAGCGCCCATCACCCGATAACCCAGGGCACTTACTGGCCACTATGTTGAATAAATAATTATTAATTAAACAAGTGCCTATTACCTCATGTCACAAGGCGCTTACTGGCTACACTGAAAAATAAATAATTATTAATAACACAAGCGTCTATCACCTCATAACCCGAGGCGCTTACTGACCACTCCGTTAAATAAACAATTATTTATAACACAAGCTCCTATCACCAAATGACCCGGAGCGCTTACTGGCCACTATGTAAAATGAATAATTATAAATAACACAAGCGCCTATCACCTTATGACCCAGGGCGCTAAATGGCCACTCTGTTAGATAAATATTCAATTATTACACAAGTGCCTATCACCTTATGACACGTGGCACTTACTGGCCACTCTCTAAAATAAATAATTATTAATAACACAAGCGCCTATCACCTCATGACCCAGGGCGCTTACTGGCTACTCTGTGAAATGAATAATTATTAATAACACAAAAGCCTATCACATAATGACACGGGGCGCTTATTGGCCACTCTAATAAATAAATAATTATTAATAACACAAGCGCCTATCACCCGATAACCCGCGGCACTTACTGGCCACTCTGTTAAATGAATAATTATTAATTACACAAGTGATTAACACCTTATGTTACGAAGCGATTTCTGGCCACTCTGTAACACGAATTATTATTAATAACACAAGCGCCTATCACCTCATGACCCAAAGGCGCTTACTGGCCACTCTGTTAAATGAATAATTATAAATAACACAAGCGCCTATCACCTCATGACCATGGGTGCTTACTGACCACTCTGTTAAAAAAATAATTGTTACTAACAACAGCGCCTATCACCTGATGACCCAGGACACTTACTAACTACTCTGTTGAATAATTAATTATTAATAACACAGCCTCCATAACCTTATAACCCGAGGCGCTTACTGGCCACTCTGTTAAATAAATAATTATTAATAACACAAGCGCCTATCACCCAATTACCCAGAGCGCTTACTGGCCACTCTGTTAAATAAATAATTATTAATAGCACAAGCGCCTATCACCCGATAACCCGGGAAACTTACTGGCCACTCTGTTACATAAATAATGAATAATAACACTAGCGCCTATCACCCAAAGACCCAAAGGCGCTTACTGGCCATTTTGTTGAATAAATAGTTTATAATAACACAAGTGCCTATTGACTAATGACACAGGGCGCTTACTGGCCACTCTGTTAAATAAACAATTATTAATAATACAAGCGCCCATCACCCGATAACCTAGGGCACTTACTGGCCACTATGTTAAATAAATAATTATTAATTAAACAAGTGCCTATCACCAAATGTCACAAGGCGCTTACTGGCTACACTGAAAAATTAATAATTATTAATAACGCAAGCGTCTATCTTCTCACAACCTGAGGCGCTTACTGACCACTCTGTTAAATGAATAATTATAAATAACACAAGCGCCTATCACCCAATAACCCGGGGAACTTACTGTCCACTCTGTTAAATAAATAATTATTAATTACACAAGTAATTATCACCTAATGACTCAAAGGTGCTTACTGGCCACTCTGTTAAATAAGTAATTATTAATAACACAAGTTCCGATTACCTAATGACACGGAGCGCTTACTGGCTACTCGGTTGAATGAATAATTATTAATAACACAAGCGCCTATCACCCGATAACCCAAGGAACTTACTGGCCACTCTGTTAAATGAATAATGAATAATAATACAAGCTCCCAACACCCGATAACCCAGGGCACTTACTGGCCACTCTGTTGGATGAATAATCATTAATAACACAAGCCTCTATCACCTCATAACCCAAGGCGCTTACTGGGCACTCTGTTAAATAAATAATTATAAATAACACAAGTGATTATCACCTAATGACACGAAGCGCTTTCTGGCCACTCTGTAGAACGAATAATTATTAATAACACAAGCGCCTATCACCTCATGACCCGGGGCTTTTACTTGCTACTCTGTTAAATAAATAATTATTAATTACACAAGTGGTTAACACCTTATGACACGAAGCGCTTACTGGCCACTCTGTTAAATAAATAATAATTAATAACACATGCGCCATTACCCAATGACCCACGGCGCTTACTGGCCACCCTGTTAAATAAATAATTATAAATAACACAAGTGATTATCACCTAATGACACGGGGCTTTTACTGGCCACTCTGTTAAATAAATAATTATTAATTACACAAGTGGTTAACACCTTATGACACGAAGCGCTTTCTGGCCACTTTGTAAAACAAATAATTATTAATAACACAAGCGCCTATCACCTCATGACCTGGGGCTCTTACTGGCTAATCTGATAAAAATAAATAATTAATAATAACACAAGCGCCTATCACCTTATGACCATGGGCGCTTACTGACCACTCAGTTGAATAAATAATTGTTAATAACAACAGCGCCTTTCACCCGATAACCCGGAACTGTTACTAACCACTCTGTTAAATAAATAATTATTAATAACACAAGCGCCTATCACCCGATAACCCGAGAAACTTACTGGCCACTCTGTTAAATAAATAATAAATAATAACACAAGCACCTATCACCCAATGAACCAAAGGCGCTTACTGGCCATTTTGTTAAATAAATAGTTATTAATAACACAAGCGCCCATCACCCGATAACCCAGGGCACTTACTGGTTACTATGTTGAATAAATAATTATTAATTAAACAAGTGCCTATTACCTCATGTCACAAGGCGCTCACTGGCTACACTGAAAAATCAATAATTATTAATAACACAAGCGTCTATCACCTCATAACCCGAGGCGCTTACTGACCACTCTGTTAAATGAATAATTATTTATAACACAAGCTCCTATCACCAAATGACCCGGAGCGCTTACTGGCCACTATGTAAAATGAATAATTATAAATAACACAAGCGCCTATCACCTTATGACCCAGGGCGCTAAATGGCCACTCTGTTAAATAAATATTTAATTATTACACAAGTGCCTATCACCTTATGACACGGGGCACTTACTGGCCACTCTCTAAAATAAATAATTATTAATAACACAAGCGCCTATCACCTCATGACCCAGGGCGCTTACTGGCTACTCTGTGAAATGAATAATTATTAATAACACAAAAGCCTATCACATAATGACACGGGGCGCTTATTGGCCACTCTGATAAATAAATAATTATTAATAACACAAGCGCCTATCACCCGATAACCCGCGGCACTTACTGGCCACTCTGTTAAATGAATAATTATTAATTACACAAGTGATTAACACCTTATGTTACGAAGCGATTTCTGGCCACTCTGTAACACGAATTATTATTAATAACACAAGCGCCTATCACCTCATGACCCAAAGGCGCTTACTGGCCACTCTGTTAAATAAATAATTATAAATAACACAAGCGCCTATCACCTCATGACCATGGGCGCTTACTGACCACTCTGTTAAAAAAATAATTGTTACTAACAACAGCGCCTATCACCTGATGACCCAGGAAACTTACTAACTACTCTGTTGAATAAATAATTATTGATAACACAAGCCTCTATAACCTTATAACCCGAGGCGCTTACTGGCCACTCTGTTAAATAAATAATTATAAATAACACAAGTGATTATCACCTTATGACACGGGGCGCTTACTGACCACTCTGTTAAATAAATAATTATTAATTACACGAGTGGTTGACACCTTATGACACGAAGCGCTTTCTGGCCACTTTGTAAAATAAATAATTATTAATAACACAAGCGCCTATCACCTCATGACCCGGGGCTCTTACTGGCTAATCTGTTAAAAATAAATAATTAATAATAACACAAGCGCCTATCACCTTATGACCATGGGCGCTTACTAACCACTAAGTTGAATAAATAATTGTTAATAACAACAGCGCCTTTCACCCGATAACCCGGAACACTTACTAACCACTCTGTTAAATAAATAATTATTAATAACACAAGCGCCTATCACCCGATAACCCGTGGAACTTACTGGCCACTCTGTTAAATAAATAATGAATAATAACACAAGCGCCTATCACCTAATGACCCAGGGCGCTTACTGGCCACCCTGTTAAATAATTACTTATAAATAACACAAGTGATTATCACCTAATGACACGGGGCGCTTACTGGCCACT
The DNA here is from genome assembly GCF_036245765.1 of Copidosoma floridanum. Lineage (NCBI taxonomy): Eukaryota > Metazoa > Arthropoda > Insecta > Hymenoptera > Encyrtidae > Copidosoma > Copidosoma floridanum. The sequence continues at coordinate 687,568 of NW_028321917.1, read as the reverse complement.
CTGTTAAATAAATAATTATTAATTATACAAGTGGTTAACAACTTATGACACGAAGCGCTTTCTGGCCACTTTGTAAAACAAATAATTATTAATAACACAAGCGCCTATCACCTCATGACCCAGGCCTTTTACTGGCTACTCTGTTAAATGAATAATTATAAATAACACAAGCGCCTATCACCCAATGACGCAGGGCGCTTACCAGCCAGCCTGTTGAATGAATAATGTATAATAACACAAGCGCCTATAACCGAATGACCCAAAAGCGCTTACTGGCCATTTTGTTGAATAAATAGTTATTAATAACACAAGTGCCTATCACCTAATGACACGGGGCGCTTACTGGCCACTTTGTTAAATAAATAATTATTGATAATACAAGCGCCCATCACCCGATAACCCAGGGCACTTACTGGCCACTATGTTGAATAAATAATTATTAACTAAACAAGTGCCTATCACCTAATGTCACAAGGCGCTTACTGGCTACTCTGAAAAATAAATAATTTAAATTACACAAGCGTCTATCACCTCATAACCCGAGGTGCTTACTTGCCACTCTGTTGAATAAATAATTATTAATAATACAAGCGCCCATCACCCGATAACCCAGGGCACTTACTGGCCATTATTAATTAACATTTATTAATTAACAAAGCGGCCAGTAAGCGCCCCGGGTTGTGTGGGGATTGGCGCTTCTTTTATTTTATTTATTATATTAAAAAACAAAGCGGCCAGTAAGAGCCCCGGGTTGTGTGGGATTTGGCGCTTCTGTTATTTTATTTATTATATTAAAAAACAAAGCGGCCAGTAAGCGCCCCGGGTAGTGTGGGGATTGGCGCTTTTGTTATTTTATTTATTATATTAATTAACAAAGCGGCCAGTAACTTTCCCGGGTTGTGTGGGAATTGATGCTTCTGTTATTTTATTTATTATATTAAAAAACAAAGCAGCCGGTAAGCGCCCTGGGTTGTGTGGGGATTGGCGCTTCTGTTATTTTATTTATTATATTAAAAAACGAAGCGGCCAGTAAGCATCCCGGGTTGTGTGGGGATTGGCGCTTCTGTCGATTTATTTATTATATTAATTAAAAAAGCAGCCAGTAAGCGCCTTATATATTATAAATAACACAAGTAATTATCACCTAATGACACGGAGCGCTTTCTGGCCATTTTGTAAAACAAATAATTATTAATAACACAAGCGCCTATCACCTCATGACCTGGGGCTCTTAATGGCTACTCTGTTAAAAATGAATAATTAATAATAACACAAGCGCCTATCACCTCATGACCATGGGCGCTTACCGACCACTCTGTTAAATAAATAATTGTTAATAACAACAGCGCCTTTCACCCGATGACCCGGGACACTTACTGGCCACTTTGTTAAATAAATAATTATTAATTACTCAAGTGCCTATCACCTAATGTCACAAGGCGCTTACTGGCTACTTTAAAAAATAAATAATCATAATAACACAAGCGCCTATCACCTCATGACCCAGGGCGCTTACTGGCCACTCTGTTAAATAAATAATTATATATAACACAAGCGCTCATCGGCTGATAACCAAGAGCGCTAAATGGCCACTCTGTTAAATAAATAATTATTAATAACACAAGCGCCTATCACCCGATAACCCGGGGCACTTACTGGCCACTCTGTTAAATAAATAATTATTAATTACACAAAAGCCTATCACCTAATGACACAAAGCGCTTTCTGGCCACTCTGTAAAACGAATAATTATTAATAACACAAGCGCCTATCACCTCATGACGCAGGCCTTTTACTGGCTACTCTGTTAAATGAATAATTATAAATAACACAAGCGCCTATCACCCAATGACCCAGGGCGCTTACTAGCCAGCCTGTTGAATAAATAATGGATAATAACACAAGCGCCTATCACCGAATGACCCAAAGGTTCTTACTGGCCACTTTGTTGAATAAATAATTATTAATAATACAAGCACCCATCACCCGATAACCCAGGGCACTTACTGGCCACTATGTTAAATACGTAAATATTAATTAAACAAGTGCCTATCACCTAATGTCACAAGGCGCTTACTGGCTACTCTAAAAAATAAATAATTATTAATTACACAAGCGTCTATCACCTCATAACCCGAGGTGCTTACTTGCCACTCTGTTGAATAAATAATTATTAATAATACAAGCGCCCATCACCCGATAACCCAGGGCACTTACTGGCCATTATTAATTAACATTTATTAATTAACAAAGCGGCCAGTAAGCGCCCCGGGTTGTGTGGGGATTGGCGCTTCTTTTATTTTATTTATTATATTAAAAAACAAAGCGGCCAGTAAGCGCCCCGGGTTGTGTGGGGATTGGCGCTTCTGTTATTTTATTTATTATATTAAGAAACAAAGCGGCCAGTAAGCGCCCCGGGTTGTGTGGGGATTGGCGCTTTTGTTATTTTATTTATTATATTAATTAACAAAGCGGCCAGTAAGCTTCCCGGGTTGTAAGGGAATTAATGCTTCTGTTATTTTATTTATTATATTAAAAAACAAAGCAGCCGGTAAGCGCCCTGAGTTGTGTGGGGATTGGCGCTTCTGTTATTTTATTTATTATATTAAAAATCGAAGCGGCCAGTAAGCGCCCCAGGTTGTGTGGGGATTGGCGCTTCTGTTATTTTATTTATTATATTAATTAAAAAAGCAGCCAGTAAGCGCCTTATATATTATAAATAACACAAGTAATTATCACCTAATGACACGGAGCGCTTTCTGGCCACTTTGTAAAACAAATAATTATTAATAACACAAGCGCCTATCACCTCATGACCCGGGGCTCTTACTGGCCACTATGTAAAATGAATAATTATTAATAACACAAACGCCTATCACCTTATGACCCAAGGCGCTAAATGGCCACTCTGTTAAATAAATATTTAATTATTACAAAAGTGCCTATCACCTTATGACACGGGGCACTTACTGGCCACTCTCTAAAATAAATAATTAATAATAACACAAGGGCCTATGACCTCATGACCCAGGGCGCTTACTGGTTACTCTGTAAAATGAATAATTATTAATAACACAAGTGCCTATTACCAAATGACACAGGGCGTTTACTGGCCACTCAGTTTAATAAATAATTATTATTAACACAAGCGCCTATCACCCGATAACCCGGGGCATTTACTGGCCACTATGTTAAATAAATAATTATTAATTACACAAGTGATTAACACCTCATGACACGAAGCGCTTTCTGGCCACTCTGTAAAACGAATAATTATTAATATTACAAGCGCCTATCACCTCATGACCCGGGGCTCTTACTGGCTACTCTGTTAAATGAATTATTATTAATATTACTAGCGCCTATCACCCAATGACCCAGGGCGCTTACTAGCCACCCTGTTAAATGAATAATGGATAATAACACAAGCGCCTATCGACAAATGACCCAAAGGTGCTTACTGGCCACTCTGTTGAATAAATAATTATTAATAATACAAGCGCCAATCACCTGATAACCCAGGGCACTTACTAGCCACTATGTTGAATAAATAATTATTGATTAAACAAGTGCCCATCACCTAATGTCTCAAGGCGCTTACTGGCTACTTTAAAAAATAATTAATTATCAATAACACAAGCGCCTATCACCCAATAACCCGCGGCACTTACTGGCCACTCTGTTAAATAAATAATTATTAATTACACAAGTGATTAACACCTTATGTTACGAAGCGATTTCTGGCCACTCTGTAACACGAATTATTATTAATAACACAAGCGCCTATCACCTCATGACCCAAAGGCGCTTACTGGCCACTCTGTTAAATGAATAATTATAAATAACACAAGCGCCTATCACCTCATGACCATGAGCGCTTACTGACCACTCTGTTGAAAAAATAATTGTTACTAACAACAGCGCCTATCACCCGATGACCCAGGACACTTACTAACTACTCTGTTGAATAAATAATTATTAATAACTTAAGCCTCTATCACCTCATAACCCGAAGCACTTACTGGCCACTCTGTTAAATAAATAATAAATAATAACACAAGCGCCTATCACCTCATGACACGAAGCGCTTTCTGGCCACTCTGTAAAACGAATAATTATCAATATTACAAGCGCCTATCACCTCATGACCTAGGGCTCTTACTGTCTACCCTGTTAAATGAATAATTATTAATAAAACAAGCGCCTATCACCCAATGACCCAGGGCGCTTACTGGCCGCTCTGTTGAATAAATAATTATTTATAACACAAGCTCCTATCACCGAATGACCCGGAGCGCTTACTGGCCACTATGTAAAATGAATAATTATTAATAACACAAACGCCTATCACCTTATGACCCAAGGCGCTAAATGGCCACTCTGTTAAATAAATATTTAATTATTACAAAAGTGCCTATCACCTTATGACATGGGGCACTTACTGGCCACTCTCCAAAATAAATAATTATTAATAACACAAGGGCCTATGACCTCATGACCGAGGGCGCTCACTGGCTACTCTGTAAAATGAATAATTATTAATAACACAAGTGCCTATTACCAAATGACACAGGGCGTTTACTGGCCACTCAGTTAAATAAATAATTATTATTAACACAAGCGCCTATCACCCGATAACCCGGGGCATTTACTGGCCACTATGTTAAATAAATAATTATTAATTACACAAGTGATTAACACCTCATGACACGAAGCGCTTTCTGGCCACTCTGTAAAACGAATAATTATTAATATTACAAGCGCCTATCACCTCATGACCCGGGGCTCTTACTGGCTACTCTGTTAAATGAATAATGGATAATAACACAAGCGCCTATCGACGAATGACCCAAAGGTGCTTACTGGCCACTCTGTTGAATAAATAATTATAAATAATACAAGCGCCAATCACCCGATAACCCAGGGCACTTACTAGCCACTGTGTTGAATAAATAATTATTGATTAAACAAGTGCCCATCACCTAATATCTTAAGGCGCTTACTGGCTACTTTAAAAAATAATTAATTATTAATAACACAAGCGCCTATCACCTCATGACCCAGGGCGCTTACTGGCCACTATGTAAAATGAATAATCATAAATAACACAAGCGCCTTTCACCTTATGACCCAGAGCGCTAAATGGCCACTCTGTTAAATAAATATTTAATTATTACACGAGTGCCTATCACCAAATGACCCTGAGCGCTTACTGGCCACTATGTAAAATGAATAATTATAAATAACACAAGCGCCTCTCACCTTATGACCCAGGGCGCTAAATGGCCACTCTGTTAAATAAATATTTAATTATTACACAAGTGCCTATCACCTAATGACACGTGGCACTTACTGGCCACTCTCTAAAATAAATAATTATTAATAACACAAGCGCCTATCACCTCATGACCCAGGGCGCTTACTGGCTTCTCTGTGAAATGAATAATTATTAATAACACAAAAGCCTATCACATAATGACACGGGGCGCTTATTGGCCACTCTGATAGATAAATAATTATCAATAACACAAGCGCCTATCACCCAATAACCCGCGGCACTTACTGGCCACTCTGTTAAATAAATAATTATCAATTACACAAGTGATTAACACCTTATGTTACGAAGCGATTTCTGGCCACTGTGTAACACGAATTATTATTAATAACACAAGCGCCTATCACCTCATGACCCAAAGGCGCTTACTGGCCACTCTGTTAAATGAATAATTATAAATAACACAAGCGCCTATCACCTCATGACCATGGGCGCTTACTGACCACTCTGTTAAAAAAATAATTGTTACTAACAACAGCGCCTATCACCTGATGACCCAGGACACTTACTAACTACTCTGTTGAATAAATAATTATTGATAACACAAGCCTCTATAACCATATAACCCGAGGCGCTTACTGGCCACTTTGTTAAATAAATAATAATTAATAACACAAGCGCCATTACCCAATGACCCACGGCGCTTACTGGCCACCCTGTTAAATAAATAATTATAAATAACACAAGTGATTATCACCTAATGACACGCGGCGCTTACTGACCACTCTGTTAAATAAATAATTATTAATTACACGAGTGGTTGACACCTTATGACACGAAGCGCTTTCTGGCCACTTTGTAAAACAAATAATTATTAATAACACAAGCGCCTATCACCCGATAACCCGTGGAACTTACTGGCCACTCTGTTAAATAAATAATGAATAATAACACAAGCGCCTATCACCTAATGACCCAGGGCGCTTACTGGCCACCCTGTTAAATAATTACTTATAAATAACACAAGTGATTATCACCTAATGACACGGGGCGCTTACTGGCCACTCTGTTAAATAAATAATTATTAATTATACAAGTGGTTAACACCTTATGACACGAAGCGCTTTCTGGCCACTTTGTAAAACAAATAATTATTAATAACACAAGCGCCTATCACCTCATGACCCAGGCCTCTTACTGGCTACTCTGTTAAATGAATAATTATAAATAACACAAGCGCCTATCACCCAATGACATAGGGCGCTTACCAGCCAGCCTGTTGAATGAATAATGTATAATAATACAAGCGCCTATCACCGAATGACCCAAAAGCGCTTACTGGCCATTTTGTTGAATAAATAGTTATTAATAACACAAGTGCCTATCACCTAATGACACGGGGCGCTTACTTGCCACTCTGTTGAACAAATAATTATTAATAATACAAGCGCCCATCACCCGATAACCCAGGGCACTTACTGGCCATTATTAATTAACATTTATTAATTAACAAAGCGGCCAGTAAGCGCCCCGGGTTGTGTGGGAATTGGCGCTTCTTTTATTTTATTTATTATATTAAAAAACAAAGCGGCCAGTAAGCGCCCCGGGTTGTGTGGGAATTGGCGCTTCTGTTATTTTATTTATTATATTAAAAAACAAAGCGGCCAGTAAGCGCCCCGGGTAGTGTGAGGATTTGCGCTTTTGTTATTTTATTTATTATATTAATTAACAAAGCGGCCAGTAAGCTTCCCGGGTTGTGTGGGAATTGATGCTTCTGTTATTTTATTTATTATATTAAAAAACAAAGCAGCCGGTAAGCGCCCTAGGTTGTGTGGGGATTGGCGCTTCTGTTATTTTATTTATTATATTAAAAAACGAAGCGGCCAGTAAGCATCCCGGGTTGTGTGGGGATTGGCGCTTTTGTTGATTTATTTATTATATTAATTAAAAAAGCAGCCAGTAAGCGCCTTATATATTATAAATAACACAAGTAATTATCACCTAATGACACGGAGCGCTTTCTGGCCATTTTGTAAAACAAATAATTATTAATAACACAAGCGCCTATCACCTCATGACCCGGGGCTCTTACTGGCTACTCTGTTAAAAATAAATAATTAATAATAACACAAGCGCCCATAACCTCATGACCATGGGCGCTTACCGACCACTCTGTTAAATAAATAATTGTTAATAACAACAGCGCCTTTCACCCGATGACCCGGGACACTTACTGGCCACTCTGTTAAATAAATAATTATTAATTACACAAGTGCCTATCACCTAATGTCACAAGGCGCTTACTGGCTACTTTAAAAAATAAATAATTATAATAACACAAGCGCCTATCACTTCATGACCCAGGGCGCTTACTGGCCACTCTGTTAAATAAATAATTATATATAACACAAGCGCCCATCGGCTGATAACCAAGAGCGCTAAATGGCCACTCTGTTAAATAAATAATTATTAATAACACAAGCGCCTATCACCCGATAACCCGGGGCACTTACTGGCCACTCTGTTAAATAAATAATTATTAATTACACAAAAGCCTATCACCTAATGACACAAAGCGCTTTCTGGCCACTCTGTAAAACGAATAATTATTAATAACACAAGCGCCTATCACCTCATGACGCAGGCCTTTTACTGGCTACTCTGTTAAATGAATAATTATAAATAACACAAGCGCCTATCACCCAATGACCCAGGGCGCTTACTAGCAAGCCTGTTGAATAAATAATGGATAATAACACAAGCGCCTATCACCGAATGACCCAAAGGTTCTTACTGGCCACTTTGTTGAATAAATAATTATTAATAATACAAGCACCCGTCACCCGATAACCCAGGGCACTTACTGGCCACTATGTTAAATACGTAAATATTAATTAAACAAGTGCCTATCACCTAATGTCACAAGGCGCTTATTGGCTACTCTAAAAAATAAATATTTATTAATTATACAAGCGTCTATCACCTCATAACCCGAGGTGCTTACTTGCCACTCTGTTAAATAAATAATTATTAATAATACAAGCGCCCATCACCCGATAACCCAGGGCACTTACTGGCCATTATTAATTAACATTTATTAATTAACAAAGCGGCCAGTAAGCGCCCCGGGTTGTGTGGGGATTGGCGCTTCTTTTATTTTATTTATTATATTAAAAAAAAAAGCGGCCAGTAAGCGCCCCGGGTTGTGTGGGGATTGGCGCTTCTGTTATTTTATTTATTATATTAAAAAACAAAGCGGCCAGTAAGCGCCCCAGGTTGTGTGGGGATTGGCGCTTTTGTTATTTTATTTATTATATTAATTAAAAAAGCGGCCAGTAAGCTTCCCGGGTTGTAAGGGAATTGATGCTTCTGTTATTTTATTTATTATATTAAAAAACAAAGCAGCCGGTAAGCGCCCTGGGTTGTGTGGGGATTGGCGCTTCTGTTATTTTATTTATTATATTAAAAATTGAAGCGGCCAGTAAGCGCCCCAGGTTGTGTGGGAATTGGCCCTTCTGTTATTTTATTTATTATATTAATTAAAAAAGCAGCCAGTAAGCGCCTTATATATTATAAATAACACAAGTAATTATCACCTAATGACACGGAGCGCTTTCTGGCCACTTTGTAAAACAAATAATTATTAATAACACAAGCTTCTATCACCTCATAACCCGAAGCACTTACTGGGCACTCTGTTGAATAAATAAAGGATAATAACACAAGCGCCTATCACCGAATGACCAAAAGGCGCTTACTAGCCACTTTGTTAAATAAAAAATTATTAATAACACAAGCGCCTATCACCCGATAACCCGAGGAACTTACTGGCCACTCTGTTAAATAAATAATTATTTATAACACAAGCTCCTATCACCAAATGACCCGGAGCGCTTACTGGCCACTATGTAAAATGAATAATTATAAATAACACAAGTGCCTATCACCTTATGACCCAGGGCGCTAAATGGCCACTCTGTTAAATAAATATTCAATTATTACACAAGTGCCTATCACCTTATGACACGGGGCACTTACTGGCCACTCTCTAAAATAAATTATTGTTAATAACACAAGCGCCTATCACCTCATGACCCAGGGCGCTTACTTGCTACTCTGTGAAATGAATATTTATTAATAACACAAAAGCCTATCACATAATGACACGGGGCGCTTATTGGCCACTCTGATAAATAAATAATTATTAATAACACAAGCGCCTATCACCCGATAACCCGCGGCACTTACTGGCCACTATGTTAAATAAATAATTATTAATTACACAAGTGATTAACACCTTATGTTACGAAGCGATTTCTGGCCACTCTGTAACACGAATTATTATTAATAACACAAGCGCCTATCACCTCATGACCCAAAGGCGCTTACTGGCCACTCTGTTAAATAAATAATTATAAATAACACAAGCGCCTAACACCTCATGACCATGGGCGCTTACTGACCACTCTGTTAAAAAAATAATTGTTACTAACAACAGCGCCTATCACCTGATGACCCAGGACACTTACTAACTACTCTGTTTAATAATTAATTATTAATTACACAAGCCTCTATAACCTTATAACCCGAGGCGCTTACTGGCCACTCTGTTAAATAAATAATAATTAATAACACAAGCGCCATTACCCAATGACCCACGGCGCTTACTGGCCACCCTGTTTAATAAATAATTATAAATAACACAAGTGATTATCACCTAATGACACGGGGTGCTTACTGGCCACTCTGTTTAATAAATAATTATTAATTACACAAGTGGTTAACACCTTATAACACGAAGCGCTTTCTGGCCACTTTGTAAAACAAATAATCGATAATAACACAAGCGCCTATCACCTCATGACCCGGGGCTCTTACTGGCTAATCTGATAAAAATAAATAATTAATAATAACACAAGCTCCTATCACCTTATGACCATGGGTGCTTACTGACCACTCAGTTGAATAAATAATTGTTAATAACAACAGCGCCTTTCACCCGAGAACACGGAACTCTTACTAACCACTCTGGTAAATAAATAATTATTATTAACACAAGCGCCTATCACCCGATAACCCAGGGCACTTACTAGCCACTATGTTGAATAAATAATTATTAATTAAACAAGTGCCTATCACCTCATGTCACAAGGCGCTTACTGGCTACACTGAAAAATAAATAATTATTAATAACACAAGCGTCTATCACCTCATAACCCGAGGCGCTTACTGATCACTTTGTTAAATGAATAATTATTTATAACACAAGCTCCTATCACCAAATGACTCGGAGCGCTTACTGGCCACTATTTAAAATGAATAATTATAAATAACACAAGCGCCTATCACCTTATGACCCAGGGCGCTAAATGGCCACTCTGTTAAATAAATATTTAATTATTACACAAGTGCCTATCAACTAATGACACGGGGCACTTACTGGCCACTCTCTAAAATGAATAATTATTAATAACACAAGCGCCCTTCACCTCATGACCCAGAGCGCTTACTGGCTACTCTGTGAAATGAATAATTATTAATAACACAAAAGCCTATCACATAATGACACGGGGCGCTTATTGGCCACTCTGATAAATAAATAATTATTAATAACACAAGCGCCTATCACCCGATAACCCGCGGCACTTACTAACTACTCTGTTAAATAAATCATTATTAATAACACAAGCCTCTATAACCTTATAACCCGAGGCACTTACTGGCCACTCTGTTAAATAAATAATAATTAATAACACAAGCGCCATTACCCAATGACCCACGGCGCTTACTGGCCACCCTGTTAAATAAATAATTATAAATAACACAAGTGATTATCACCTAATAACACGGGGCGCTTACTGGCCACTCTGTTAAATAAATAATTATTAATTTCACCAGTGGTTAACACCTTATGACACGAAGCGCTTTCTGGCCACTTTGTAAAACAAATATTTATTAATAACACAAGCGCCTATCACCTCATGACCCGGGGCTCTTACTGGCTAATCTGTTAAAAATACATAATTAATATTAACACAAGCGCCTATCACCTTATGACCATGGGCACTTACTGACCACTCAGTTAAATAAATAATTGTTAATAACAACAGCGCCTTTCACCTGATAACCCGGAACACTTACTAACCACTCTGTTAAATAAATAATTATCAATAACACAAGCGCCTATCACCCGATAACCCGTGGAACTTACTGGCCACTCTGTTAAATAAATAATAAATAATAACACAAGCGCCTATCACCTCATGACCCAGGGCGCTTACTGGCCACTCTGTTAAATAAATAATTATTTATAACACAAGCTCCTATCACCGAATAACCCGGAGCGCTTACTGGTCACTATGTAAAATGAATAATTATTAATAACACAAGCGCCTATCACCTTATGACCCAGGGCGCTAAATGGCCACTCTGTTAAATAAATATTTAATTATTACACAAGTGCCTATCACCTTATGACACGGGGCACTTACTGGCCACTCTCTGAAATAAATAATTATTAATAACACAAGGGCCTATGACCTCATGACCCAGGGCGCTTACTGGCTACTCTGTAAAATGAATAATTATTAATAACACAAGTGCCTATTACCACATGACACGGGGCACTTACTGGCCACTCTGTTAAATAAATAATTATTATTAACACAAGCGCCTATCACCCGATAACCCGGGGCATTCACTGGCCACTCTGTTAAATAAATAATTATTAATTACACAACTAATTAACACCTCATGACACGAAGCGCTTTCTGGCCACTCTGTAAAACGAATAATTATCAATATTACAAGCGCCTATCACCTCATGACCTGGGGCTCTTACTGTCTACCCTGTTAAATGAATAATTATTAATAACACAAGCGCCTATCGACGAATGACCCAGGGCGCTTACTGGCTACTCTGTGAAATGAATAATTATTAGTAACACAAAAGCCTATCACATAATGACACAGAGCGCTTATTGGCCACTCTGATAAATAAATAATTATCAATAACACAAGCGCCTATCACCCAATAACCCGCGGCACTTACTGGCCACTCTGTTAAATAAATAACTATCAATTACACAAGTGATTAACACCTTATGTTACGAAGCGATTTCTGGCCACTCTGTAACACGAATTATTATTAATAACACAAGCGCCTATCACCTCATGACCCAAAGGCGCTTACTGGCCACTCTGTTAAATGAATAATTATAAATAACACAAGCGCCTATCACCTCATGACCATGGGCGCTTACTGACCACTCTGTTAAAAAAATAATTGTTACTAACAACAGCGCCTATCACCTGATGACCCAGGACAATTACTAACTACTCTGTTGAATAAATAATTATTAATAACACAAGCCTCTATAACCTAATAACCCGAGGCGCTTACTGGCCACTCTGTTAAATAAATAATAATTAATCACACAAGCGCCATTACCCAATGACCCACGGCGCTTACTGGCCACCCTGTTAAATAAATAATCCTAAATAACACAAGTGATTATCACCTAATGACACGGGGCGCTTACTGACCACTCTGTTAAATAAATAATTATTAATTACACAAGTGGTTGACACCTTATGACACGAAGCGCTTTCTGGCCACTTTGTAAAACAAATAATTATTAATAACACAAGCGCCTATCACCTTATGACCCGGGGCTCTTACTGGCTAATCTGTTAAAAATAAATAATTAATAATAACACAAGCGCCTATCACCTTATGACCATGGGCGCTTACTGGCCACCCTGTTAAATAATTACTTATAAATAACACAAGTGATTATCACCTAATGACACGGGGCGCTTACTGGCCACTCTGTTAAATAAATTATTATTAATTACACAAGTGGTTAACACCTTATGACACGAAGCGCTTTCTGGCTACTTTGTAAAACAAATAATTATTAATAACACAAGCGCCTATCACCTCATGACCCAGGCCTCTTACTGGCTACTCTGTTAAATGAATAATTATAAATAACACAAGCGCCTATCACCCAATGACGCAGGGCGCTTACCAGCCAGCCTGTTGAATGAATAATGTATAATAACACAAGCGCCTATCACCGAATGACCCAAAAGCGCTTACTGGCCATTTTGTTGAATAAATAGTTATTAATAATACAAGCGCCCATCACCCGATAACCCAGGGCACTTACTGGCCACTATGTTAAATAAATAATTATTAACTAAACAAGTGCCTATCACCTAATGTCACAAGGCCCTTACTGGCTACTCTGAAAAATAAATAATTATTAATTACACAAGCGCCTATCACCCGATAACCCGTTGCACTTACTAACTACTCTGTTAAATAAATCATCATTAATAACACAAGCCTCTATAACCTTATAATGCGAGGCACTTACTGGCCACTCTGTTAAATAAATAATAATTAATAACACAAGCGCCATTACCCAATGACCCACGGCGCTTACTGGCCACCCTGTTAAATAAATAATTATAAATAACACAAGTGATTATCACCTAATAACACGAGGCGCTTACTGGCCACTCTGTTAAATAAATAATTATTAATTACACCAGTGGTTAACACCTTATGACACGAAGCGCTTTCTGGCCACTTTGTAAAACAAATATTTATTAATAACACAAGCGCCTATCACCTCATGACCCGGGGCTCTTACTGGCTAATCTGTTAAAAATACATAATTAATATTAACACAAGCGCCTATCACCTTATGACCATGGGCACTTACTGACCACTCAGTTGAATAAATAATTGTTAATAACAACAGCGCCTTTCACCTGATAACCCGGAACACTTACTAACCACTCTGTTAAATAAATAATTATCAATAACACAAGCGCCTATCACCCGATAACCCGTGGAACTTACTGGCCACTTTGTTAAATAAATAATAAATAATAACACAAGCGCCTATCACCTCATGACCCAAGGCGCTTACTGGCCACTCTGTTAAATAAATAATTATTTATAACACAAGCTCCTATCACCGAATGACACGGAGCGCTTACTGGTCACTATGTAAAATGAATAATTATTAATAACACAAGCGCCTATCACCTTATGACTTAGGGCGCTAAATGGCCACTCTGTTAAATAAATATTTAATTATTACACAAGTGCCTATCACCTTATGACACGGGGCACTTACTGGCCACTCTCTGAAATAAATAATTATTAATAACACAAGGGCCTATGACCTCATGACCCAGGGCGCTTACTGGCTACTCTGTAAAATGAATAATTATTAATAACACAAGTGCCTATTACCACATGACACGGGGCACTTACTGGCCACTCTGTTAAATAAATAATTATTATTAACACAAGCGCCTATCACCCGATAACCCGGGGCATTCACTGGCCACTCTGTTAAATAAATAATTATTAATTACACAACTAATTAACACCTCATGACACGAAGCGCTTTCTGGCCACTCTGTAAAACGAATAATTATCAATATTACAAGCGCCTATCACCTCATGACCTGGGGCTCTTACTGTCTACCCTGTTAAATGAATAATTATTAATAACACAAGCGCCTATCACCCAATGACCCAGGGCGCTTACTGGCCACTCTGTTGAATAAATAATTATTTATAACACAAGCTCCTATCACCGAATGACCCGGAGCGCTTACTGGCCACTATGTAAAATGAATAATTATTAATAACACAAACGCCTATCACCTTATGACCCAGGGCGCTAAATGGCCACTCTGTTAAATAAATATTTAATTATTACAAAAGTGCCTATCACCTTATGACACAAGGCACTTACTGGCCACTCTCTTAAATAAATAATTATTAATAACACAAGGGCCTATGACCTCATGACCCAGGGCGCTTACTGGCTACTCTGTAAAATGAATAATTATTAATAACGTAAGCGCCTATTACCAAATGACACAGGGCGTTTACTGGCCACTCAGTTAAATAAATAATTATTATTAACACAAGCGCCTATCACCTGATAACCCGGGGCATTTACTGGCCACTATGTTAAATAAATAATTATTAATTACACAAGTGATTAACACCTCATGACACGAAGCGCTTTCTGGCCACTCTGTAAAACGAATAATTATTAATATTACAAGCGCCTATCACCTCATGACCCGGGGCTCTTACTAGCTACTCTGTTAAATGAATTATTATTAATATTACTAGCGCCTATCACCCAATGACCCAGGGCGCTTACTAGCCACCCTGTTAAATAAATAATGGATAATAACACAAGCGCCTATCGACGATTGACCCAAAGGTGCTTACTGGCCACTCTGTTGAATAAATAATTATTAATAATACAAGCGCCAATCACCCGATAACCGAGGGCACTTACTGGCCACTATGTTGAATAAATAATTATTGATTAAACAAGTGCCCATCACCTAATGTCTCAAGGCGCTTACTGGCTACTTTAAAAAATAATTAATTATTAATAACACAAGCGCCTATCACCTCATGACCCAGGGCGCTTACTGGCCACTCTGTTAAATGAATTATTATTTATAACACAAGCTGCTATCACCAAATGACCCTGAGCGCTTACTGGCCACTATGTAAAATGAATAATTATAAATAACACTAGCGCCTCTCACCTTATGACCCAGGGCGCTAAATGGCCACTCTGTTAAATAAATATTTAATTATTACACAAGTGCCTATCACCTAATGACACGGGGCACTTACTGGCCACTCACTAAAATAAATAATTATTAATAACACAAGCGCCTATCACCTCATGACCCAGGGCGCTTACTGGCTACTCTGTGAAATGAATAATTATTAATAACACAAAAGCCTATCACATAATGACACGGGGCGCTCATTGGCCACTCTGATAAATAAATAATTATCATCAACACAAGCGCCTATCACCTTATGACCCAGGGCGCTAAATGGCCACTCTGTTAAATAAATATTTAATTATTACAAAAGTGCCTATCACCTTATGACACGGGGCACTTACTGGCCACTCTCTAAAATAAATAATTATTAATAACACAAGGGCCTATGACCTCATGACCCAGGGCGCTTACTGGCTACTCTGTAAAATGAATAATTATTAATAACGTAAGCGCCTATTACCAAATGACACAGGGCGTTTACTGGCCACTCAGTTAAATAAGTAATTATTATTAACACAAGCGCCTATCACCTGAGAACCCGGGGCATTTACTGGCCACTATGTTAAATAAATAATTATTAATTACACAAGTGATTAACACCTCATGACACAAAGCGCTTTCTGGCCACTCTGTAAAACGAATAATTATTAATATTACAAGCGCCTATCACCTCATGACCCGGGGCTCTTACTAGCTACTCTGTTAAATGAATTATTATTAATATTACTAGCGCCTATCACCCAATGACCCAGGGCGCTTACTAGCCACCCTGTTAAATGAATAATGGATAATAACACAAGCGCCTATCGACGAATGACCCAGGGCGCTTACTGGCTACTCTGTGAAATGAATAATTATTAGTAACACAAAAGCCTATCACATAATGACACGGAGCGCTTATTGGCCACTCTGATAAATAAATAATTATCAATAACACAAGCGCCTATCACCCAATAACCCGCGGCACTTACTGGCCACTCTGTTAAATAAATAATTATCAATTACACAAGTGATTAACACCTCATGTTACGAAGCGATTTCTGGCCACTCTGTAACACGAATTATTATTAATAACACAAGCGCCTATCACCTCATGACCCAAAGGCGCTTACTGGCCACTCTGTTAAATGAATAATTATAAATAACACAAGCGCCTATCACCTCATGACCATGGGCGCTTACTGACCACTCTGTTAAAAAAATAATTGTTACTAACAACAGCGCCTATCACCTGATGACCCAGGACAATTACTAACTACTCTGTTGAATAAATAATTATTAATAACACAAGCCTCTATAACCTTATAACCCGAGGCGCTTACTGGCCACTCTGTTAAATAAATAATAATTAATCACACAAGCGCCATTACCCAATGACCCACGGCGCTTACTGGCCACCCTGTTAAATAAATAATCATAAATAACACAAGTGATTATCACCTAATGACACGGGGCGCTTACTGACCACTCTGTTAAATAAATAATTATTAATTACACAAGTGGTTGACACCTTATGACACGAAGCGCTTTCTGGCCACTTTGTAAAACAAATAATTATTAATAACACAAGCGCCTATCACCTTATGACCCGGGGCTCTTACTGGCTAATCTGTTAAAAATAAATAATTAATAATAACACAAGCGCCTATCACCTTATGACCATGGGCGCTTACTGGCCACCCTGTTAAATAATTACTTATAAATAACACAAGTGATTATCACCTAATGACACGGGGCGCTTACTGGCCACTCTGTTAAATAAATTATTATTAATTACACAAGTGGTTAACACCTTATGACACGAAGCGCTTTCTGGCCACTTTGTAAAACAAATAATTATTAATAACACAAGCGCCTATCACCTCATGACCCAGGCCTCTTACTGGCTACTCTGTTAAATGAATAATTATAAATAACACAAGCGCCTATCACCCAATGACGCAGGGCGCTTACCAGCCAGCCTGTTGAATGAATAATGTATAATAACACAAGCGCCTATCACCGAATGACCCAAAAGGGCTTACTGGCCATTTTGTTGAATAAATAGTTATTAATAATACAAGCGCCCATCACCCGATAACCCAGGGCACTTACTGGCCACTATGTTAAATAAATAATTATTAACTAAACAAGTGCCTATCACCTAATGTCACAAGGCCCTTACTGGCTACTCTGAAAAATAAATAATTATTAATTACACAAGCGTCTATCACCTCATCACCCGAGGTGCTAACTTGCCACTCTGTTGAATAAATAATTATTAATAATACAAGCGCCCATCACCCGATAACCCAGGGCACTTACTGGCCATCATTAATTAACATTTATTAATTAACAAAGCGGCCAGTAAGCGCCCCGGGTTGTGTGGAGATTGGTGCTTCTTTTATTTTATTTATTATATTAAAAAACAAAGCGGCCAGTAAGCGCCCCGGGTTGTGTGGGGATTGGCGCTTCTGTTATTTTATTTATTATATTAAAAAACAAAGCGGCCAGTAAGCGCTTCGGGTTGTGTGGGGATTGGCGCTTTTGTTATTTTATTTATTATATTAATTAACAAAGCGGCCAGTAAGCTTCCCGGGTTGTGTGGGAATTGATGCTTCTGTTATTTTATTTATAATATTAAAAAACAAAGCAGCCGGTAAGCGCCCTGGGTTGTGTGGGGATTGGCGATTCTGTTATTTTATTTATTATATTAAAAAACGAAGCGGCCAGTAAGCATCCCGGGTTGTGTGGGGATTGGCGCTTCTGTTATTTTATTTATAATATTAATTAAAAAAGCAGCCAGTAAGCGCCTTATATATTATAAATAACACAAGTAATTATCACCTAATGACACGGAGACTTTCTGGCCATTTTGTAAAACAAATAATTATTAATAACACAAGCGCCTATCACCTCATGACCCGGGGCTCTTACTGGCTACTCTTTTAAAAATAAATAATTAATAATAACACAAGCGCCTATCACCTCATGACCATGGGCGCTTACTGACCACTCTGTTAAATAAATAATTGTTAATAACAACAGCGCCTTTCACCCGATGACCCGGGACACTTACTGGCCACTCTGTTAAATAAATAATTATTAATTACACAAGTGCCTATCACCTAATGTCACAAGGCGCTTACTGGCTACTTTAAAAAATAAATAATTATAATAACACAAGCGCCTATCACCTCATGACCCAGGGCGCTTACTGGCCACTCTGTTAAATAAATAATTATATATAACACAAGCGCCCATCGGCTGATAACCCAGAGCGCTAAATGGCCACTCTGTTGAATAAATAATTATTAATAACACAAGCGCCTATCACCTCATGACCCAGGGCGCTTTCTGGCCACTTTGTAAAACAAATAATTATTAATAACACAAGCGCCTATCACCTCATGACCCAGGCCTCTTACTGGCTACTCTGGTAAATGAATTATTATAAATAACACAAGCGCCTATCACCCAATGACCCAGGGCGCTTACTAGCCAGCCTGTTGAATAAATAATGGATAATAACACAAGCGCCTATCACTGAATGACACAAAGGTTCTTACTGGCCACTTTGTTGAATAAATAATTATTAATAATACAAGCTCCCATCACCCGATAACCCAGGGCACTTACTGGCCACTATGTTAAATACGTAATTATTAATTAAACAAGTGCCTATCACCTAATGTCACAAGGCGCTTACTGGCTACTCTAAAAAATAAATAATTATTAATTACACAAGCGTCTATCACCTCATAACCCGAGGTGCTTACTTGCCACTCTGTTGAATAAATAATTATTAATAATACAAGCGCCTATCACCCGATAACCCAGGGCACTTACTGGCGATTATTAATTAACATTTATTAATTAACAAAGCGGCCAGTAAGCGCCCCGGGTTGTGTGGGGATTGGCGCTTCTTTTATTTTATTTATTATATTAAAAAACAAAGCGGCCAGTAAGCGCCCTGGGTTGTGTGGGGATTGGCGCTTCTGTTATTTTATTTATTATATTAAAAAACAAAGCGGCCAGTAAGCGCCCCGGGTTGTGTGGGGATTGGCGCTTTTGTTATTTTATTTATTATATTAATTAACAAAGCGGCCAGTAAGCTTCCCGGGTTGTGTGGGAATTGACGCTTCTGTTATTTTATTTATTATATTAAAAAACAAAGCAGCCGGTAAGCGCCCTGGGTTGTGTGGGGATTGGCGCTTCTGTTATTTTATTTATTATATTAAAAAACGAAGCGGCCAGTGAGCGCCCCGGGTTGTGTGGGGATTGGCGCTTCTGTTATTTTATTTATTATATTAATTAAAAAAGCAGCCAGTAAGCGCCTTATATATTATAAATAACACAAGTAATTATCACCTAATGACACGGAGCGCTTTCTGGCCACTTTGTAAAAAAAATAATTATTAATAACACAAGCGCCTATCACCTCATGACCCGGGGCTCTTACTGGCTACTCTGTTAAAAATAAATAATTAATAATAACACAAGCGCCTATCGCCTCATGACCATGGGCGCTTACTGACCACTCTGTTAAATAAATAATTGTTAATAACAACAGCGCCTTTCACCCGATGACCCGGGACACTAACTGGCCACTCTGTTAAATAAATAATTATTAATTACACAAGTGCCTATCACCTAATGTCACAAGGCGCTTACTGGCTACTTTAAAAAATAAATAATTATAATAACACAAGCGCCTATCACCTCATGACCCAGGGCGCTTACTGGCCACTCTGTTAAATAAATAATTATATATAACACAAGCGCCCATCGGCTGATAACCCAGAGCGCTAAATGGCCACTCTGTTGAATAAATAATTATTAATAACACAAGCGCCTATCACCTCATGACCCAGGGCGCTTTCTGGCCACTTTGTAAAACAAATAATTATTAATAACACAAGCGCCTATCACCTCATGACCCAGGCCTCTTACTGGCTACTCTGGTAAATGAATTATTATAAATAACACAAGCGCCTATCACCCAATGACCCAGGGCGCTTACTAGCCAGCCTGTTGAATAAATAATGGATAATAACACAAGCGCCTATCACTGAATGACACAAAGGTTCTTACTGGCCACTTTGTTGAATAAATAATTATTAATAATACAAGCTCCCATCACCCGATAACCCAGGGCACTTACTGGCCACTATGTTAAATACGTAATTATTAATTAAACAAGTGCCTATCACCTAATGTCACAAGGCGCTTACTGGCTACTCTAAAAAATAAATAATTATTAATTACACAAGCGTCTATCACCTCATAACCCGAGGTGCTTACTTGCCACTCTGTTGAATAAATAATTATTAATAATACAAGCGCCTATCACCCGATAACCCAGGGCACTTACTGGCGATTATTAATTAACATTTATTAATTAACAAAGCGGCCAGTAAGCGCCCCGGGTTGTGTGGGGATTGGCGCTTCTTTTATTTTATTTATTATATTAAAAAACAAAGCGGCCAGTAAGCGCCCTGGGTTGTGTGGGGATTGGCGCTTCTGTTATTTTATTTATTATATTAAAAAACAAAGC
The DNA here is from genome assembly GCF_036245765.1 of Copidosoma floridanum. NCBI lineage: Eukaryota > Metazoa > Arthropoda > Insecta > Hymenoptera > Encyrtidae > Copidosoma > Copidosoma floridanum. The sequence goes on along the minus strand of NW_028321917.1, from coordinate 666,122 downwards.
GGCCAGTAAGCGCCCCGGGTTGTGTGGGGATTGGCGCTTTTGTTATTTTATTTATTATATTAATTAACAAAGCGGCCAGTAAGCTTCCCGGGTTGTGTGGGAATTGACGCTTCTGTTATTTTATTTATTATATTAAAAAACAAAGCAGCCGGTAAGCGCCCTGGGTTGTGTGGGGATTGGCGCTTCTGTTATTTTATTTATTATATTAAAAAACGAAGCGGCCAGTGAGCGCCCCGGGTTGTGTGGGGATTGGCGCTTCTGTTATTTTATTTATTATATTAATTAAAAAAGCAGCCAGTAAGCGCCTTATATATTATAAATAACACAAGTAATTATCACCTAATGACACGGAGCGCTTTCTGGCCACTTTGTAAAAAAAATAATTATTAATAACACAAGCGCCTATCACCTCATGACCCGGGGCTCTTACTGGCTACTCTGTTAAAAATAAATAATTAATAATAACACAAGCGCCTATCGCCTCATGACCATGGGCGCTTACTGACCACTCTGTTAAATAAATAATTGTTAATAACAACAGCGCCTTTCACCCGATGACCCGGGACACTAACTGGCCACTCTGTTAAATAAATAATTATTAATTACACAAGTGCCTATCACCTAATGTCACAAGGCGCTTACTGGCTACTTTAAAAAATAAATAATTATAATAACACAAGCGCCTATCACCTCATGACCCAGGGCGCTTACTGGCCACTCTGTTAAATAAATAATTATTAATTACACAAAAGCCTATCACCTAATGACACGAAGCGCTTTCTGGCCACTCTGTAAAACGAATAATTATTAATAACACAAGCGCCTATTACCTCATGACGCAGGCCTTTTACTGGCTACTCTGGTAAATGAATAATTATAAATAACACAAGCGCCTATCACCCAATGACCCAGGGCGCTTACTAGCCAGCCTGTTGAATAAATAATGGATAATAACACAAGCGCCTATCACTGAATGACCCAAAGGTTCTTACTGGCCACTTTGTTGAATAAATAATTATTAATAATACAAGCACCCATCACCCGATAACCCAGGGCACTTACTGGCCACTATGTTAAATACGTAATTATTAATTAAACAAGTGCCTATCACCTAATGTCACAAGGCGCTTACTGGCTACTCTAAAAAATAAATAATTATTAATTACACAAGCGTCTATCACCTCATAACCCGAGGTGCTTACTTGCCACTCTGTTGAATAAATAATTATTAATAATACAAGCGCCCATCACCCGATAACCCAGGGCACTTACTGGCCATTATTAATTAACATTTATTAATTAACAAAGCGGCCAGTAAGCGCCCCGGGTTGTGTGGGGATTGGCGCTTCTTTTATTTTATTTATTATATTAAAAAACAAAGCGGCCAGTAAGCGCCCCGGGTTGTGTGGGGATTGGCGCTTCTGTTATTTTATTTATTATATTAAAAAACAAAGCGGCCAGTGAGCGCCCCGGGTTGTGTGGGGATTGGCGCTTTTGTTATTTTATTTATTATATTAATTAACAAAGCGGCCAGTAAGCTTCCCGGGTTGTGTGGGAATTGATGCTTCTGTTATTTTATTTATTATATTAAAAAACAAAGCAGCCGGTAAGCGCCCTGGGTTGTGTGGGGATTGGCGCTTCTGTTATTTTTTTTATTATATTAAAAAACGAAGCGGCCAGTGAGCGCCCCGGGTTGTGTGGGGATTGGCGCTTCTGTTATTTTATTTATTATATTAATTAAAAAAGCAGCCAGTAAGCGCCTTATATATTATAAATAACACAAGTAATTATCACCTAATGACACGGAGCGCTTTCTGGCCACTTTGTAAGACAAATAATTATTAATAACACAAGCGCCTATCACCTCATGACCCGGGGCTCTTACTGGCTACTCTGTTAAAAATAAATAATTAATAATAACACAAGCGCCTATCACCTCATGACCATGGGCGCTTACTGACCACTCTGTTAAATAAATAATTGTTAATAACAACAGCGCCTTTCACCCGATGACCCGGGACACTTACTGGCCACTCTGTTAAATAAATAATTATTAATTACACAAGTGCCTATCACCTAATGTCACGAGGCGCTTACTGGCTACTTTAAAAAATAAATAATTATAATAACACAAGCGCCTATCACCTCATGACCCAGGGCGCTTACTGGCCACTCTGTTAAATAAATAATTATTAATTACACAAAAGCCTATCACCTAATGACACGAAGCGCTTTCTGGCTACTCTGTAAAACGAATAATTATTAATAATACAAGCACCCATCACCCGATAACCCAGGGCACTTACTGGCCACTATGTTAAATACGTAATTATTAATTAAACAAGTGCCTATCACCTAATGTCACAAGGCGCTTACTGGCTACTCTAAAAAATAAATAATTATTAATAACACAAGCGCCTATTACCTCATGACCCAGGGCACTTACTGACCACTCTGTTAAATAAATAATTATTAATTACACAAGTAGTTATCACCTAATGACCCAAAGGCGCTTACTGGACAGTTTGGTAAATAAATAGTTATTAATAACACAAGTGCCTATCACCTAATGACACGGAGCGCTTACTGGCCACTCTGTTGAATGAATAATTATTAATAATACAAGGTCCCATCACCCGATAACCCAGGGCACTTACTGGCCACTCTGTTAAATAAATAATTATTAATTACACAAGTGCCTATCACTTAATGACACGAAGCGCTTTCTGGCCACTCTGTAAAACAAATAATTATTAATAACACAAGCGCCTATCACCTCATGACGCAGGCCTTTTACTAGCTACTCTGTTAAATGAATGATTATAAATAACACAAGCGCCTATCACCTCATGACGCAGGCCTTTTACTGGCCACTCTGTTAAATAAATAATTATAAATTGCACAAGTAATTATCACCTAATGACCCGAAGGCGCTTACTGGCCACTCTGTTAAATGAATAATCAATAATAACACAAGCGCCTTTCACCTTATGACCATAGGCGCTTACTGACCACTCTGTTGAATAAATAATTGTTAATAACAACAGCGCCTTTCACCCGATGACCCGGGACACTTACTAACCACTCTGTTAAATAAATAATTATTAATAACACAAGCGCCTATCACCCGATAACCCAGGGCGCTTACTGGCCACTCTGTTAAATAAATAATTATTAGTATCACAAGCGCCTATCACCCGATAACCCGGGGAACTTACTGGCCACTCTGTTAAATAAATAATGAATATTACCACTAGCGCCTATCACCCAAAGACCCAAAGGCGCTTACTGGCCATTTTGATGAATAAATAATTATTAATAACACAAGTGCCTATTACCTAATGTCACAAGGCGCTTACTGGCTACTCTAAAAAATAGGTAATTATTGATAACACAAGCGCCTATCACCTCATGACCCAGAGCGCTTACTGTCCACTCTGTTAAATAAATAATTATTTATAACACAAGCTCCTATCACCTTATGACCCGAGGCTCTTACTGGCTACTCTGTTAAAAATAAATACTTATTTTTAACACAAGCTCCTACACCCAATGACCCGGGACACTTACTAACCACTCTGTTAAATAAATATTTAATTATAACACAAGTGCCTATCACCTAATGACACAGGGCACTTACTGGCCACTCTCTAAAATGAATGATTATTAATAACACACGCGCCTATCACCGAATGACCCAAAGGCGCTTACTGGCCACTCTGTTAAATAAATAATTATTAATAATACAAGCGCCCATTACCCGATAACCCAGGGCACCTACTGGCCACTATATTAAATAAATAATTATTAATTAAACAAGTGCCTATCACCTAATGTCACAAGGCGCTCACTGGCTACTCTGTAAAATGAACAATTATTAATAGCACAAGCGCCTATCACCTCATGACCCGGGGCTCTTACTGGCCACTCTGTAACATAAATAATTATTAATAACACAAGCGCCTATCACCCGATAACCCGGGGCTCTTACTGGCCACTCTGTTAAAAAAATAATTAATTATAATACAAGCTCCCAACACCCGATAACCCAGGGCACTTACTGGCCACTCTGTTAAATAAATAATCATTAATAATACAAGCGCCCATCACCTGATAACCCAGGGCACTTACTGGCCACTCTGTAACATAAATAATTATTAATAACACAAGCGCCTATCACCCGATAACCCGGGGCTCTTACTGGCCACTCTGTTTAATAAATAATTATTAATTTCACAAGTGATTAACACCTTATGACACGAAGCACTTTCTGGCCACTCTGTAAAACGAATAATTATTGATAACACAAGCGCCTATCACCTTATGTCCCGGGGCTCTTACTGGGCACTCTGTTGAAGAAATAATTATTAACAACACAAGCCTCTATCACCTCATAACCCGAGGCGCTTACTGGGCACTCTGTTGAATAAATAATTATTAATAACACTAGCGCCTATCACCCAATAACCCAGGGCGCTTACTGGCCTACCTGTTAAATAAATAATTATAAATAACACAAGTGATTATCACCTAATGACACAGAGCGTTTTCTGGCCACTCTGTAAAACAAATAATTATTAAAAACACAAGCGCCTATCACCTTATGACCTGAGGCTCTTACTGGCTTCTCTGTTAAATGAATGATTATTAATAACACAAGCGCCTATCACTTCATGACCATGGGCGCTTACTAACCACTCTGTTAAAAAAATAATTATAAATAATACAATTTCCCAACACCTGATAACCCAGGGCACTTACTGACCACTCTGTTAAATTATTAATTATAAATAACACAAGCGCCTATCACCCAATGACCCAAGGTGCTTACTAGCCACCCTGTTAAATAAATAATGGATAATAACACAAGCGCCTATCACCGAATGACCCAAAGGCGCTTACTGGCCACTCTGTTAAAAAAATAATGGATAATAACACAAGCGCCTATCACCGAATGACCCAAAGGCGCTTACTGGCCACTCTGTTAAAAAAATAATGGATAATAACACAAGCGCCTATCACCGAATGACCCAAAGGCGCTTACTGGCCACTCTGTTAAAAAAATAATGGATAATAACACAAGCGCCTATCACCGAATGACACAAAGCCCTTTCTGGCCACTCTGTAAAACGAATAATTATTAAAAACACAAGAGCCTATCACCTTATGACCCGAGGCTCTTACTGGCTACACTGAAAAATTAATAATTATTAATAACACAAGCGTCTATCACCTCATAACCCAAGGCGCTTACTGACCACTCTGTTAAATTATTAATTATAAATAACACAAGCGCCTATCACCCAATGACCCAAGGTGCTTACTAGCCACCTTGTTAAATAAATAATGGATAATAACACAAGCGCCTATCACCGAATGACCCAAAGGCGCTTACTGGCCACTCTGTTAAAAAAATAATTAATTATAATACAAGCTCCCAACACCCGATAACCCAGGGCACTTACTGGCCACTCTGTTAAATAAATTATCATTAATAATACAAGCGCCCATCACCTGATAACCCAGGGCACTTACTGGCCACTCTGTAACATAAATAATTATTAATAACACAAGCGCCTATCACCCGATAACCCGGGGCTCTTACTGGCCACTCTGTTTAATAAATAATTATTAATTTCACAAGTGATTAACACCTTATGACACGAAGCACTTTCTGGCCACTATGTAAAACGAATAATTATTGATAACACAAGCGCCTATCACCTTATGTCCCGGGGCTCTTACTTGGCACTTTGTTGAAGAAATAATTATTAACAACACAAGCTCCTATCACCTTATGACCCGAGGCTCTTACTGGCTACTCTGTTAAAAATAAATACTTATTTTTAACACAAGCTCCTACACCCAATGACCCGGGACACTTACTAACCACTCTGTTAAATAAATATTTAATTATAACACAAGTGCCTATCACCTAATGACACAGGGCACTTACTGGCCACTCTCTAAAATGAATGATTATTAATAACACACGCGCCTATCACCGAATGACCCAAAGGCGCTTACTGGCCACTCTGTTAAATAAATAATTATTAATAATACAAGCGCCCATTACCCGATAACCCAGGGCACCTACTGGCCACTATATTAAATAAATAATTATTAATTAAACAAGTGCCTATCACCTAATGTCACAAGGCGCTCACTGGCTACTCTGTAAAATGAACAATTATTAATAGCACAAGCGCCTATCACCTCATGACCCGGGGCTCTTACTGGCCACTCTGTAACATAAATAATTATTAATAACACAAGCGCCTATCACCCGATAACCCGGGGCTCTTACTGGCCACTCTGTTAAAAAAATAATTAATTATAATACAAGCTCCCAACACCCGATAACCCAGGGCACTTACTGGCCACTCTGTTAAATAAATAATCATTAATAATACAAGCGCCCATCACCTGATAACCCAGGGCACTTACTGGCCACTCTGTAACATAAATAATTATTAATAACACAAGCGCCTATCACCCGATAACCCGGGGCTCTTACTGGCCACTCTGTTTAATAAATAATTATTAATTTCACAAGTGATTAACACCTTATGACACGAAGCACTTTCTGGCCACTCTGTAAAACGAATAATTATTGATAACACAAGCGCCTATCACCTTATGTCCCGGGGCTCTTACTGGGCACTCTGTTGAAGAAATAATTATTAACAACACAAGCCTCTATCACCTCATAACCCGAGGCGCTTACTGGGCACTCTGTTGAATAAATAATTATTAATAACACTAGCGCCTATCACCCAATAACCCAGGGCGCTTACTGGCCTACCTGTTAAATAAATAATTATAAATAACACAAGTGATTATCACCTAATGACACAGAGCGTTTTCTGGCCACTCTGTAAAACAAATAATTATTAAAAACACAAGCGCCTATCACCTTATGACCTGAGGCTCTTACTGGCTTCTCTGTTAAATGAATGATTATTAATAACACAAGCGCCTATCACTTCATGACCATGGGCGCTTACTAACCACTCTGTTAAAAAAATAATTATAAATAATACAATTTCCCAACACCTGATAACCCAGGGCACTTACTGACCACTCTGTTAAATTATTAATTATAAATAACACAAGCGCCTATCACCCAATGACCCAAGGTGCTTACTAGCCACCCTGTTAAATAAATAATGGATAATAACACAAGCGCCTATCACCGAATGACCCAAAGGCGCTTACTGGCCACTCTGTTAAAAAAATAATGGATAATAACACAAGCGCCTATCACCGAATGACCCAAAGGCGCTTACTGGCCACTCTGTTAAAAAAATAATGGATAATAACACAAGCGCCTATCACCGAATGACCCAAAGGCGCTTACTGGCCACTCTGTTAAAAAAATAATGGATAATAACACAAGCGCCTATCACCGAATGACACAAAGCCCTTTCTGGCCACTCTGTAAAACGAATAATTATTAAAAACACAAGAGCCTATCACCTTATGACCCGAGGCTCTTACTGGCTACACTGAAAAATTAATAATTATTAATAACACAAGCGTCTATCACCTCATAACCCAAGGCGCTTACTGACCACTCTGTTAAATTATTAATTATAAATAACACAAGCGCCTATCACCCAATGACCCAAGGTGCTTACTAGCCACCTTGTTAAATAAATAATGGATAATAACACAAGCGCCTATCACCGAATGACCCAAAGGCGCTTACTGGCCACTCTGTTAAAAAAATAATTAATTATAATACAAGCTCCCAACACCCGATAACCCAGGGCACTTACTGGCCACTCTGTTAAATAAATTATCATTAATAATACAAGCGCCCATCACCTGATAACCCAGGGCACTTACTGGCCACTCTGTAACATAAATAATTATTAATAACACAAGCGCCTATCACCCGATAACCCGGGGCTCTTACTGGCCACTCTGTTTAATAAATAATTATTAATTTCACAAGTGATTAACACCTTATGACACGAAGCACTTTCTGGCCACTATGTAAAACGAATAATTATTGATAACACAAGCGCCTATCACCTTATGTCCCGGGGCTCTTACTTGGCACTTTGTTGAAGAAATAATTATTAACAACACAAGCCTCTATCACCTCATAACCCGAGGCGCTTACTGGGCACTCTGTTGAATAAATAATTATTAATAACACTAGCGCCTATCACCCAATAACCCAGGGCGCTTACTGGCCTACCTGTTAAATAAATAATTATAAATAACACAAGTGATTATCACCTAATGACACAGAGCGTTTTCTGGCCACTCTGTAAAACAAATACTTATTAATAACACAAGCGCCTATCCCCTCATGACCCGGGGCTCTAACTGGCTACTCTGTTCAAATGAATGATTATTAATAACACAAGTGCCTATCAACTAATGACACGAAGCGCTTTCTGGGCACTCTGTAGAACGAATAATTATTAATAACACAAGTGCCTATCACCTCATGACCCGGGGCTCTTACTGGCTACTCTTTAAAAAATGAATATATAATTATAACACAAGCGCCTATCACCTTATGACCATGGGCGCTTACTGACTACTCTGTTGAATAAATAATTATTAATAACAACAGCACCTTTTAACCGATGACACGGGACACTTACTAACCACTCTGTTAAATAAATAATTATTAATAACACAAGCGCCTATTACCCGATAACCCGGGGCACTTACTGGCCACTCTGTTAAATAAATAATTATTAATTACACAAGCGCCTATCACCCAATTACCCAGAGCGCTTACTGGCCACTCTGTTAAATAAATAATCATTAATAGCACAAGCGCCTATCACCCGATAACCCGGGGAACTGACTGGCCACTCTGTTAGATAAATAATGAATAATAACACTAGCGCCTATCACCCAAAGACCCAAAGGCGCTTACTGGCCATTTTGTTGAATAAATAGTTTATAATAACACAAGTGCCTATTACCTAATGACACGGGGCGCTTACTGGCCACTCTGTTCAATAAATAATTATTAATAACACAAGCGCCTATCACCCGATGACCCAGGACACTTACTAACTACTCTGTTGAATGAATAATCATTAATAACACAAGCCTCTATCACCTCATAACCCGAGGCGCTTACTGGGCACTCTGTTGAATAAATAATTATAAATAACACAAGTGATTATCACCTAATGACACAAAGCCCTTTTTGGCCACTCTGTAAAACGAATAATTATTAAAAACACAAGCGCCTATCACCTTATGACCCGAGGCTCTTACTGGCTACTCTGTTAAATAAATGATTATTAATAACACAAGCGCCTATCACCTCATGACCATGGGCGCTTACTAACCACTCTGTTAAAAAAATAATTATAAATAATACAATTATCCAACACCCGATAACCCAGGGCACTTACTGGCCACTCTGTTAAATAAATAATCATTAATAATACAAGCGCCCATCACCCGATAACCCAGGGCACTTACTGGCCACTCTGTTAAATAAATAATCATTTATAATACAAGCGCCCATCACCTGATAACCCAGGGCACTTAGTGACCACTCTGTTAAATTATTAATTATAAATAACACAAGCGCCTATCACCCAATGACCCAAGGTGCTTACTAGCCACCCTGTTAAATAAATAATGGATAATAACACAAGCGCCTATCACCGAATGACCCAAAGGCGCTTACTGGCCACTCTGTTAAAAAAATAATGGATAATAACACAAGCGCCTATCACCGAATGACCCAAAGGCGCTTACTGGCCACTTTGTTAAAAAAATAATGGATAATAACACAAGCGCCTATCACCGAATGACCCAAAGGCGCTTACTGGCCACTCTGTTAAAAAAATAATGGATAATAACACAAGCGCCTATCACCGAATGACACAAAGCCCTTTCTGTTCACTCTGTAAAACGAATAATTATTAAAAACACAAGCGCCTATCACCTTATGACCCGAGGCTCTTACTGGCTACACTGAAAAATTAATAATTATTAATAACACAAGCGTCTATCACCTCATAACCCAAGGCGCTTACTGACCACTCTGTTAAATTATTGATTATAAATAACACAAGCGCCTATCACCCAATAACCCAGGGCGCTTACTGGCTACTCTGTTAAATGAATAATTATAAATAACACAAGCGCCTATCACCTCATGACCATGAGCGCTTAATGACCACTCTGTTGAAAAAATAATTGTTACTAACAACAGCGCCTATCACCCGATGACCCAGTACACTTACTAACTACTCTGTTAAATAAATAATTATTAATAACACAAGCCTCTATCACCTTATCAACCAAGGCACTTACTGGGCACTCCTCTGAATAAATAATGGATAATAACACAAGCGCCTATCACCGAATGACCCAAAGGCGCTTACTAGCCACTTTGTTAAATAAAAAATTATAATTAACACAAGCGCCTATCACCCGATAACCCGAGGAACTTACTGGCCACTCTGTTAAATAAATAATGAATAATAACACAAGCACCTATCACCCAATGACCCAAAGGCGCTTACTGGCCATTTTGTTAAATAAATAGTTATTAATAACACAAGCTCCCAACACCCGATAACCCAGGGCACTTACTGGCCACTCTGTTAAATAAATAATCATTAATAATACAAGCGCCCATCACCTGATAACCCAGGGCACTTACTGGCCACTCTGTAACATAAATAATTATTAATAACACAAGCGCCTATCACCCGATAACCCGGGGCTCTTACTGGCCACTCTGTTTAATAAATAATTATTAATTTCACAAGTGATTAACACCTTATGACACGAAGCACTTTCTGGCCACTCTGTAAAACGAATAATTATTAATAACACAAGCGCCTATCACCTTATGTCCCGGGGCTCTTACTGGGCACTCTGTTGAAGAAATAATTATTAACAACACAAGCCTCTATCACCTCATAACCCGAGGCGCTTACTGGGCACTCTGTTGAATAAATAATTATTAATAACACTAGCGCCTATCACCCAATAACCCAGGGCGCTTACTGGCCTACCTGTTAAATAAATAATTATAAATAACACAAGTGATTATCAACTAATGACACAGAGCGTTTTCTGGCCACTCTTTAAAACAAATACTTATTAATAACACAAGCGCCTATCCCCTCATGACCCGGGGCTCTAACTGGCTACTCTGTTAAAATGAATGATTATTAATAACACAAGTGCCTATCAACTAATGACACGAAGCGCTTTCTGGGCACTCTGTAGAACGAATAATTATTAATAACACAAGTGCCTATCACCTCATGACCCGGGGCTCTTACTGGCTACTCTTTAAAAAATGAATATATAATTATAACACAAGCGCCTATCACCTTATGACCATAAGCGCTTACTGGGCACTCTGTTGAATAAATAATTATTAATAACAACAGCACCTTTTAACCGATGACACGGGACACTTACTAACCACTCTGTTAAATAAATAATTATTAATAACACAAGCGCCTATTACCCGATAACCCGGGGCACTTACTGGCCACTCTGTTAAATAAATAATTATTAATTACACAAGCGCCTATCACCCAATTACCCAGAGCGCTTACTGGCCACTCTGTTAAATAAATGATTATTAATAACACAAGCGCCTATCACCTCATGACCATGGGCGCTTACTAACCACTCTGTTAAAAAAATAATTATAAATAATACAATTATCCAACACCCGATAACCCAGGGCACTTACTGGCCACTCTGTTAAATAAATAATCATTAATAATACAAGCGCCCATCACCCGATAACCCAGGGCACTTACTGGCCACTCTGTTAAATAAATAATCATTAATAATACAAGCGCCCATCACCTGATAACCCAGGGCACTTAGTGACCACTCTGTTAAATTATTAATTATAAATAACACAAGCGCCTATCACCCAATAACCCAAGGTGCTTACTAGCCACCCTGTTAAATAAATAATGGATAATAACACAAGCGCCTATCACCGAATGACCCAAAGGCGCTTACTGGCCACTCTGTTAAATAAATAATCATTAATAATACAAGCGCCCATCACCCGATAACCCAGGGCACTTACTGGCCACTCTGTTAAATAAATAATCATTAATAATACAAGCGCCCATCACCTGATAACCCAGGGCACTTAGTGACCACTCTGTTAAATTATTAATTATAAATAACACAAGCGCCTATCACCCAATGACCCAAGGTGCTTACTAGCCACTCTGTTGAATAAATAATTATTAATAACACAAGCGCCTATCACCCGATGACCCAGGACACTTACTAACTACTCTGTTGAATGAATAATCATTAATAACACAAGCCTCTATCACCTCATAACCCGAGGCGCTTACTGGGCACTCTGTTGAATAAATAATTATAAATAACACAAGTGATTATCACCTAATGACACAAAGCCCTTTCTGGCCACTCTGTAAAACGAATAATTATTAAAAACACAAGCGCCTATCACCTTATGACCCGAGGCTCTTACTGGCTACTCTGTTAAATAAATGATTATTAATAACACAAGCGCCTATCACCTCATGACCATGGGCGCTTACTAACCACTCTGTTAAAAAAATAATTATAAATAATACAATTATCCAACACCCGATAACCCAGGGCACTTACTGGCCACTCTGTTAAATAAATAATCATTAATAATACAAGCGCCCATCACCCGATAACCCAGGGCACTTACTGGCCACTCTGTTAAATAAATAATCATTAATAATACAAGCGCCCATCACCTGATAACCCAGGGCACTTAGTGACCACACTGTTAAATTATTAATTATAAATAACACAAGCGCCTATCACCCAATGACCCAAGGTGCTTACTAGCCACCCTGTTAAATAAATAATGAATAATAACACAAGCGCCTATCACCGAATGACCCAAAGGCGCTTACTGGCCATTTTGTTAAATAAATAGTTATTAATAACACAAGCTCCCAACACCCGATAACCCAGGGCACTTACTGGCCACTCTGTTAAATAAATAATGAATAATAACACAAGCACCTATCACCCAATGACCCAAAGGCGCTTACTGGCCATTTTGTTAAATAAATAGTTTTTAATAACACAAGCTCCCAACACCCGATAACCCAGGGCACTTACTGGCCACTCTGTTAAATAAATAATCATTAATAATACAAGCGCCCATCACCTGATAACCCAGGGCACTTACTGGCCACTCTGTAACATAAATAATTATTAATAACACAAGCGCCTATCACCCGATAACCCGGGGCTCTTACTGGCCACTCTGTTTAATAAATAATTATTAATTTCACAAGTGATTAACACCTTATGACACGAAGCACTTTCTGGCCACTCTGTAAAACGAATAATTATTGATAACACAAGCGCCTATCACCTTATGTCCCGGGGCTCTTACTGGGCACTCTGTTGAAGAAATAATTATTAACAACACAAGCCTCTATCACCTCATAACCCGAGGCGCTTACTGGGCACTCTGTTGAATAAATAATTATTAATAACACTAGCGCCTATCACCCAATAACCAAGGGCGCTTACTGGCCTACCTGTTAAATAAATAATTATAAATAACACAAGTGATTATCACCTAATGACACAGAGCGTTTTCTGGCCACTCTTTAAAACAAATACTTATTAATAACACAAGCGCCTATCCCCTCATGACCCGGGGCTCTAACTGGCTACTCTGTTAAAATGAATGATTATTAATAACACAAGTGCCTATCAACTAATGACACGAAGCGCTTTTTGGGCACTCTGTAGAACGAATAATTATTAATAACACTAGCGCCTATCACCCAATAACCCAGGGCGCTTACTGGCCTACCTGTTAAATAAATAATCATAAATAACACAAGTGATTATCACCTAATGACACAGAGCGTTTTCTGGCCACTCTTTGAAACAAATACTTATTAATAACACAAGCGCCTATCACCTCATGACCCGGGGCTCTTACTGGCTACTCTTTAAAAAATGAATATATAATTATAACACAAGCGCCTATCACCTTATGACCATGGGCGCTTACTGACCACTCTGTTGAATAAATAATTATTAATAACAACAGCACCTTTTAACCGATGACACGGGACACTTACTAACCACTCTGTTAAATAAATAATTATTAATAACACAAGCGCCTATTACCTGATAACCCGGGGCACTTACTGGCCACTCTGTTAAATAAATAATTATTAATTACACAAGCGCCTATCACCCAATTACCCAGAGCGCTTACTGGCCACTCTGTTAAATAAATAATCATTAATAGCACAAGCGCCTATCACCCGATAACCCGGGGAACTGACTGGCCACTCTGTTAGATAAATAATGAATAATAACACTAGCGCCTATCACCCAAAGACCCAAAGGCGCTTACTGGCCATTTTGTTGAATAAATAGTTTATAATAACACAAGTGCCTATTACCTAATGACACGGGGCGCTTACTGGCCACTCTGTTGAATAAATAATTATTAATAACACAAGCGCCTATCACCCGATGACCCAGGACACTTACTAACTACTCTGTTGAATGAATAATCATTAATAACACAAGCCTCTATCACCTCATAACCCGAGGCGCTTACTGGGAACTCTGTTGAATAAATAATTATAAATAACACAAGTGATTATCACCTAATGACACAAAGCCCTTTCTGGCCACTCTGTAAAACGAATAATTATTAAAAACACAAGCGCCTATCACCTTATGACCCGAGGCTGTTACTGGCTACTCTGTTAAATAAATGATTATTAATAACACAAGCGCCTATCACCTCATGACCATGGGCGCTTACTAACCACTCTGTTAAAAAAATAATTATAAATAATACAATTATCCAACACCCGATAACCCAGGGCACTTACTGGCCACTCTGTTAAATAAATAATCATTAATAATACAAGCGCCCATCACCCGATAACCCAGGGCACTTACTGGCCACTCTGTTAAATAAAGAATCATTAATAATACAAGCGCCCATCACCTGATGACCCAGGGCACTTAGTGACCACTCTGTTAAATTATTAATTATAAATAACACAAGCGCCTATCACCCAATGACCCAAGGTGCTTACTAGCCACCCTGTTAAATAAATAATGGATAATAACACAAGCGCCTATCACCGAATGACCCAAAGGCGCTTACTGGCCACTCTGTTAAAAAAATAATGGATAATAACACAAGCGCCTATCACCGAATGACCCAAAGGCGCTTACTGGCCACTCTGTTAAAAAAATAATGGATAATAACACAAGCGCCTATCACCGAATGACCCAAAGGCGCTTACTGGCCACTCTGTTGAAAAAATAATGGATAATAACACAAGCGCCTATCACCGAATGACACAAAGCCCTTTCTGTTCACTCTGTAAAACGAATAATTATTAAAAACACAAGCGCCTATCACCTTATGACCCGAGGCTCTTACTGGCTACACTGAAAAATTAATAATTATTAATAACACAAGCGTCTATCACCTCATAACCCAAGGCGCTTACTGACCACTCTGTTAAATTATTGATTATAAATAACACAAGCGCCTATCACCCAATAACCCAGGGCGCTTACTGGCTACTCTGTTAAATGAATAATTATAAATAACACAAGCGCCTATCACCTCATGACCATGAGCGCTTAATGACCACTCTGTTGAAAAAATAATTGTTACTAACAACAGCGCCTATCACCCGATGACCCAGTACACTTACTAACTACTCTGTTAAATAAATAATCATTAATAACACAAGCCTCTATCACCTCATCAACCAAGGCACTTACTGGGCACTCCTCTGAATAAATAATGGATAATAACACAAGCGCCTATCACCCGATAACCCGGGGCTCTTACTGGCCACTCTGTTTAATAAATAATTATTAATTTCACAAGTGATTAACACCTTATGACACGAAGCACTTTCTGGCCACTCTGTAAAACGAATAATTATTAATAACACAAGCGCCTATCACCTTATGTCCCGGGGCTCTTACTGGGCACTCTGTTGAAGAAATAATTATTAACAACACAAGCCTCTATCACCTCATAACCCGAGGCGCTTACTGGGCACTCTGTTGAATAAATAATTATTAATAACACTAGCGCCTATCACCCAATAACCCAGGGCGCTTACTGGCCTACCTGTTAAATAAATAATTATAAATAACACAAGTGATTATCACCTAATGACACAGAGCGTTTTCTGGCCACTCTTTAAAACAAATACTTATTAATAACACAAGCGCCTATCCCCTCATGACCCGGGGCTCTAACTGGCTACTCTGTTAAAATGAATGATTATTAATAACACAAGTGCCTATCAACTAATGACACAAAGCGCTTTTTGGGCACTCTGTAGAACGAATAATTATTAATAACACTAGCGCCTATCACCCAATAACCCAGGGCGCTTACTGGCCTACCTGTTAAATAAATAATCATAAATAACACAAGTGATTATCACCTAATGACACAGAGCGTTTTCTGGCCACTCTTTGAAACAAATACTTATTAATAACACAAGCGCCTATCACCTCATGACCCGGGGCTCTTACTGGCTACTCTTTAAAAAATGAATATATAATTATAACACAAGCGCCTATCACCTTATGACCATGGGCGCTTACTGACCACTCTGTTGAATAAATAATTATTAATAACAACAGCACCTTTTAACCGATGACACGGGACACTTACTAACCACTCTGTTAAATAAATAATTATTAATAACACAAGCGCCTATTACCTGATAACCCGGGGCACTTACTGGCCACTCTGTTAAATAAATAATTATTAATTACACAAGCGCCTATCACCCAATTACCCAGAGCGCTTACTGGCCACTCTGTTAAATAAATAATCATTAATAGCACAAGCGCCTATCACCCGATAACCCGGGGAACTGACTGGCCACTCTGTTAGATAAATAATGAATAATAACACTAGCGCCTATCACCCAAAGACCCAAAGGCGCTTACTGGCCATTTTGTTGAATAAATAGTTTATAATAACACAAGTGCCTATTACCTAATGACACGGGGCGCTTACTGGCCACTCTGTTGAATAAATAATTATTAATAACACAAGCGCCTATCACCCGATGACCCAGGACACTTACTAACTACTCTGTTGAATGAATAATCATTAATAGCACAAGCCTCTATCACCTCATAACCCGAGGCGCTTACTGGGAACTCTGTTGAATAAATAATTATAAATAACACAAGTGATTATCACCTAATGACACAAAGCCCTTTCTGGCCACTCTGTAAAACGAATAATTATTAAAAACACAAGCGCCTATCACCTTATGACCCGAGGCTGTTACTGGCTACTCTGTTAAATAAATGATTATTAATAACACAAGCGCCTATCACCTCATGACCATGGGCGCTTACTAACCACTCTGTTAAAAAAATAATTATAAATAATACAATTATCCAACACCCGATAACCCAGGGCACTTACTGGCCACTCTGTTAAATAAATAATCATTAATAATACAAGCGCCCATCACCCGATAACCCAGGGCACTTACTGGCCACTCTGTTAAATAAAGAATCATTAATAATACAAGCGCCCATCACCTGATGACCCAGGGCACTTAGTGACCACTCTGTTAAATTATTAATTATAAATAACACAAGCGCCTATCACCCAATGACCCAAGGTGCTTACTAGCCACCCTGTTAAATAAATAATGGATAATAACACAAGCGCCTATCACCGAATGACCCAAAGGCGCTTACTGGCCACTCTGTTAAAAAAATAATGGATAATAACACAAGCGCCTATCACCGAATGACCCAAAGGCGCTTACTGGCCACTCTGTTAAAAAAATAATGGATAATAACACAAGCGCCTATCACCGAATGACACAAAGCCCTTTCTGTTCACTCTGTAAAACGAATAATTATTAAAAACACAAGCGCCTATCACCTTATGACCCGAGGCTCTTACTGGCTACACTGAAAAATTAATAATTATTAATAACACAAGCGTCTATCACCTCATAACCCAAGGCGCTTACTGACCACTCTGTTAAATTATTGATTATAAATAACACAAGCGCCTATCACCCAATAACCCAGGGCGCTTACTGGCTACTCTGTTAAATGAATAATTATAAATAACACAAGCGCCTATCACCTCATGACCATGAGCGCTTAATGACCACTCTGTTGAAAAAATAATTGTTACTAACAACAGCGCCTATCACCCGATGACCCAGTACACTTACTAACTACTCTGTTAAATAAATAATCATTAATAACACAAGCCTCTATCACCTCATCAACCAAGGCACTTACTGGGCACTCCTCTGAATAAATAATGGATAATAACACAAGCGCCTATCACCGAATGACCCAAAGGCGCTTACTAGCCACTTTGTTAAATAAAAAATTATAATTAACACAAGCGCCTATCACCCGATAAGCCGAGGAACTTACTGGCCACTCTGTTAAATAAATAATGAATAATAACACAAGCACCTATCACCCAATGACCCAAAGGCGCTTACTGGCCATTTTGTTAAATGAATAGTTATTAATAACACAAGCGCCCATCACCCGATAACCCAGGGCACTTACTGGCCACTATGTTGAATAAATAATTATTAATTAAACAAGTGCCTATCACCTCATGTCACAAGGCGCTTACTGGCTACACTGAAAAATAAATAATTATTAATAACACAAGCGTCTATCACCTCATAACTTGAGGCGCTTACTGACCACTCTGTTAAATAAATAATTATTAATTTCACAAGTGATTAACACCTTATGACACGAAGCACTTTCTGGCCACTCTGTAAAACGAATAATTATTAATAACACAAGCGCCTATCACCTAATGACCCGGGGCTCTTACTGGGCAATCTGTTGAATAAATAATTATTAATAAAACAAGCCTCTATCACCTCATAACCCGAGGCGCTTACTGGGCACTCTGTTAAATAAATAATTATCAATAACACAAGCGCCTATCACCCAATAACCCAGGGCGCTTACTGGCCTACCTGTTAAATAAATAATTATAAATAACACAAGTGATTATCACCTAATGACACGAAGCGCTTTCTCGCCACTCTGTTATACAAATAATTATTAATAACACAAGCGCCTATCACCTCATGACCCGGGGCTCTTTCTGGCTACTCTGTTAAAATGAATAATTATTAATAACACAAGTGCCTATCACCTAATGACATGGGGCGCTTACTGGCCACTATGTTAAATAAATAATTATTAATAACACAAGCGCCTATCACCTTATGACCATGGGCGCTTACTGACCACTCTGTTAAATAAATAATTGTTAATAACAGAAGTGCCTATCACCCGATAACCCAGGGCGCTTACTGGCCTACCTGTTAAATAAATAATTATAAATAACACAAGTGATTATCACCTAATGACACGAAGCGCTTTCTCGCCACTCTGTTATACAAATAATTATTAATAACACAAGTGCCTATCACCTAATGACATGGGGCGCTTACTGGCCACTATGTTAAATAAATATTTATTAATAACACAAGCGCCTATCACCTTATGACCATGGGCGCTTACTGACCACTCTGTTAAATAAATAATTGTTAATAACAGAAGTGCCTATCATCCGATAACCCAGGGATCTCACTGGCCACTCTGTTAATTAAATAATGAATAATAAAACAAAGGCCTATCACCCAATGACCCAAAGGCGCTTACTGGCCATTTTGTTGAATAAATAGTTATTATTAACACAAGTGCCTATCACCCAATGACACAGGGCGCTTACTGGCCACTCTGTTAAATAAATAATTATTAATAATACAAGCGCCCATCACCCGATAACCCAGGGCACTTACTGGCCACTATGTTAAATAAATAATTATCAATTAAACAAGTGCCTATCACCTAATGTCACAAGGCGCTTACTAGCTACTCTGAAAAATAAATAATAATTAATTACACAAGCGTCTATCACCTCATAACCCGAGGCACTTACTCGCCACTATGTTGAATAAATAATTATTAATAATACAAGCGCCCATCACCCGATAACCCAGGGCACTTACTGGCCACTATGTTGAATAAATAATTATTAATTAAACAAGTGCCTATCACCCAATGACCCAGGGCGCTTACTGGCCTACCTGTTAAATAAATAATTATAAATAACACAAGTAATTATCACCTAATGACATGAAGCGCTTTCTAACCACTCTGTAAAACAAATAATTATAAATAACACAAGCGCCTATCACTTCATGACCCGAAGCTTTTTCTGGCTACTCTGTTAAAATAAACAATTATTAATAACTCAAGTGCCTATCACCTAATGACATGGGGCGCTTACTGGCCACTCTGTTAAATAAATAATTATTAATAACACAAGCGCCTATCACCTTATGACCATGGGCGCTTACTGACCACTCTGTTAAATAAATAATTGTTAATAACAACAGCACCTTTCACCCGATGACCCGGGACACTTACTAACCACTCTGTTAAATAAATAATTATTAATAACACAAGCGTCTATCACCTCATAACCCAAAGCGCTTACTGACCACTCTGTTAAATAAATAATTATTCATTTCACTAGTGATTAACACCTTATGACATGAAGCACTTTCTGGCCACTCTGTAAAACGAATAATTATTAATAACACAAGCGCCTATCACCTTATGACCCGGGGCTCTTACTGGGCTATCTGTTAAATAAATAATTATTAATAACACAAGCCTCTATCACCTCATAACCCGAGGCGCTTACTGGGCACTCTGTTGAATAAATAATTATCAATAACACAAGCGCCTATCACCCAATAACCCAGGGCGCTTACTGGCCTACCTGTTAAATAAATAATTATTAATAATACAAGCGCCCATCACCAGATAACCCAGGGCACTTACTGGCCACTATGTTAAATAAATAATTATTAATTAAACAAGTGCCTATCACCTAATGTCACAAGGCGCTTACTAGCTACTCTGAAAAATAAATAATTATTAATTACACAAGCGTCTATCACCTCATAACCCGAGGCGCTTACTCGCCACTCTGTTGAATGAATAATTATTGATAATACAAGCGCCCATCACCCGATAACCCAGGGCACTTACTGGCCACTAAGTTGAATAAATAATTATTAATTAAACAAGTGCCTATCACCCAATGACCCAGGGCGCTTACTGGCCTACCTGTTAAATGAATAATTATAAATAACACAAGTAATTATCACCTAATGACACGAAGCGCTTTCTAGCCACTCTGTAAAACAAATAATTATAAATAACACAAGCGCCTATCACTTCATGACCCGGTGCTCTTTCTGGCTACTCTGTTAAAATAAATAATTATTAATAACACAAGTGCCTATCGCCTAATGACATGGGGCGCTTACTGGCCACTATGTTAAATAAATAATTATTAATAACACCAGCGCCTATCACCTTATGACCATAGGCGCTCACTGACCACTCTGTTAAATTAATAATTGTTATTAACAACAGCGCCTTTCACCCGATGACCCGGAACACTTACTAACCACTCTGTTAAATAAATAATTATTCATAACACAAGCGCCTATCACCCGATAACCCAGGGCACTTACTGGCCACTATGTTGAATAAATAATTATTAATTAAACAAGTGCCTATCACCTAATGTCACAAGGCGCTTACTGGCTACACTGAAAAATAAATAATTATTAATAACACAAGCGTCTATCACCTCATAACCCGAGGCGCTTACTGACCACTTTGTTAAATGAATAATTATTAATAACACAAGCGCCTATCACCCAATGACTTAAAGGCGCTTACTGGCCATTTTGTTAAATAAATAGTTATTAATAACACAAGTGCCTATCACCGAATGACCCAAAGGCGCTTACTGGCCACTCTGTTAAATAAATAATTAATAATAATACAAGCTCCCAACACCCGATAACCGAGGGCACTTACTGGCCACTATGTTGAATGAATAATTATTAATTTCACAAGTGATTAACACCTTATGACACAAAGCACTTTCTGGCCACTCTGTAAAACGAATAATTATTAATAACACAAGCGCCTATCACCTTATGACCCGGGGCTCTTACTGGGCACTCTGTTGAAGAAATAATTATTAATAACACAAGCCTCTATCACCTCATAACCCGAGGCGCTTACTGGCCATTTTGTTAAATAAATAGTTATTAATAACACAAGTGCCTATCACCGAATGACCCCAAGGCTCTTACTGGCCACTCTGTTAAATAAATAATTAATAATAATACAAGCTCCCAACACCCGATAACCCAGGGCACTTACTGGCCACTATGTTGAATGAATAATTATTAATTTCACAAGTGATTAACACCCGATAACCCGAGGAACTTACTGGCCACTCTGTTAAATAAATAATGAATAATAACACAAGCACCTATCACCCAATGACCCAAAGGCGCTTACTGGCCATTTTGTTAAATAAATGGTTATTAATAACACAAGCGCCCATCACCCGATAACCCAGGGCACTTACTGGCCACTATGTTGGATAAATAATTATTAATTAAACAAGTGCCTATCACCTCATGTCACAAGGCGCTTACTGGCTACACTGAAAAATAAATAATTATTAATAACACAAGCGTCTATCACCTCATAACCCGAGGCGCTTACTGACCTCTCTGTTAAATAAATAATTATTAATTTCACAAGTGATTAACACCTTATGACACGAAGCACTTTCTGGCCACTCTGTAAAACGAATAATTATTAATAACACAAGCGCCTATCACCTAATGACCCGGGGCTCTTACTGGGCAATCTGTTGAATAAATAATTATTAATAACACAAGCCTCTATCACCTCATAACCCGAGGCGCTTACTGGGCACTCTGTTAAATAAATAATTATCAATAACACAAGCGCCTATCACCCAATAACCCAGGGAGCTTACTGGCCTACCTGTTAAATAAATAATTATAAATAACACAAGTGATTATCACCTCATGACACGAAGCGCTTTCTCGCCACTCTGTTATACAAATAATTATTAATAACACAAGCGCCTATCACCTCATGACCCGGGGCTCTTTCTGGCTACTCTGTTAAAATGAATAATTATTAATAACACAAGTGCCTATCACCTAATGACATATGGCGCTTACTGGCCACTATGTTAAATAAATAATTATTAATAACACAAGCGCCTATCACCTTATGACCATGGGCGCTTACTGACCACTCTGTTAAATAAATAATTGTTAATAACAGAAGTGCCTATCACCCGATAACCCAGGGATCTCACTGGCCACTCTGTTAATTAAATAATGAATAATAAAACAAAGGCCTATCCCCCAATGACCCAAAGGCGCTTACTGGCCATTTTGTTGAATAAATAGTTATTATTAACACAAGTGCCTATCACCTAATGACACAGGGCGCTTACTGGCCACTCTGTTAAATAAATAATTATTAATAATACAAGCGCCCATCACCCGATAACCCAGGGCACTTACTGGCCACTATGTTAAATAAATAATTATCAATTAAACAAGTGCCTATCACCTAATGTCACAAGGCGCTTACTAGCTACTCTGAAAAATTAATAATTATTAATTACACAAGCGTCTATCACCTCATAACCCGAGGCACTTACTCGCCACTATGTTGAATAAATAATTATTAATAATACAAGCGCCCATCACCCGATAACCCAGGGCACTTACTGGCCACTATGTTGAATAAATAATTATTAATTAAACAAGTGCCTATCACCCAATGACCCAGGGCGCTTACTGGCCTACCTGTTAAATAAATAATTATAAATAACACAAGTAATTATCTTCTAATGACACGAAGCGCTTTCTAGCCACTCTGTAAAACAAATAAATATAAATAACACAAGCGCCTATCACTTCATGACCCGGGGCTCTTTTTGGCTACTCTGTTAAAATAAATAATTATTAATAACTCAAGTGCCTATCACCTAATGACATGGGGCGCTTACTGGCCACACTGTTAAATAAATAATTATTAATAACACAAGCGCCTATCACCTTATGACCCGGGGCTCTTACTGGGCTATCTGTTAAATAAATAATTATTAATAACACAAGCCTCTATCACCTCATAACCCGAGGCGCTTACTGGGCACTCTGTTGAATAAATAATTATCAATAACACAAGCGCCTATCACCCAATGACCCAGGGCGCTTACTGGCCTACCTGTTAAATAAATAATTATTAATAATACAAGCGCCCATCACCAGATAACCCAGGGCACTTACTGGCCACTATGTTAAATAAATAATTATTAATTAAACAAGTGCCTATCACCTAATGTCACAAGGCGCTTACTAGCTACTCTGAAAAATAAATAATTATTAATTACACAAGCGTCTATCACCTCATAACCCGAGGCGCTTACTCGCCACTCTGTTGAATGAATAATTATTGATAATACAAGCGCCCATCACCCGATAACCCAGGGCACTTACTGGCCACTATGTTGAATAAATAATTATTAATTAAACAAGTGCCTATCACCCAATGACCCAGGGCGCTTACTGGCCTACCTGTTGAATAAATAATTATAAATAACACAAGTAATTATCACCTAATGACACGAAGCGCTTTCTAGCCACTCTGTAAAACAAATAATTATAAATAACACAAGCGCCTATCACTTCATGACCCGGGGCTCTTTCTGGCTACTCTGTTAAAATAAATAATTATTAATAACACAAGTGCCTATCACCTAATGACATGGGGCGCTTACTGGCCACTATGTTAAATAAATAATTATTAATAACACCAGCGCCTATCACCTTATGACCATGGGCGCTCACTGACCACTCTGTTAAATTAATAATTGTTATTAACAACAGCGCCTTTCACCCGATGACCCGGAACACTTACTAACCACTCTGTTAAATAAATAATTATTAATAACACAAGCGCCTATCACCCGATAACCCGGGGCACTTACTGGCTACTCTGTTAAATAAATAATTATTAATTACCCAAGTAATTATCACCTTATGATCCGAAGGCGCTTACTGGCAACTTTGTTATATAAATAATTATCAATAACACAAGTTCCGATTACCTAATGACACAAAGCGCTTACTAGCCACTCTGTTAGATAAATAATTATTAATAACACAAGCGCCTATCACCCGATAACCCAGGGCACTTACTGGCCACTATGTTGAATAAATAATTATTAATTAAACAAGTGCCTATCACCTAATGTCACAAGGCGCTTACTGGCTACACTGAAAAATAAATAATTATTAATAACACAAGCGTCTATCACCCAATGACTTAAAGGCGCTTACTGGCCACTTTGTTAAATGAATAATTATTAATAACACAAGCGCCTATCACCCAATGACTTAAAGGCGCTTACTGGCCATTTTGTTAAATAAATAGTTATTAATAACACAAGCGCCTATCACCTAATGACCCGGGGCTCTTACTGGGCAATCTGTTGAATAAATAATTATTAATAACACAAGCCTCTATCACCTCATAACCCGAGGCGCTTACTGGGCACTCTGTTAAATAAATAATTATCAATAACACAAGCGCCTATCACCCAATAACCCAGGGCGCTTACTGGCCTACCTGTTAAATAAATAATTATAAATAACACAAGTGATTATCACCTCATGACACGAAGCGCTTTCTCGCCACTCTGTTATACAAATAATTATTAATAACACAAGCGCCTATCACCTCATGACCCGGGGCTCTTTCTGGCTACTCTGTTAAAATGAATAATTATTAATAACACAAGTGCCTATCACCTAATGACATATGGCGCTTACTGGCCACTATGTTAAATAAATAATTATTAATAACACAAGCGCCTATCACCTTATGACCATGGGCGCTTACTGACCACTCTGTTAAATAAATAATTGTTAATAACAGAAGTGCCTATCACCCGATAACCCAGGGATCTCACTGGCCACTCTGTTAAATAAATAATGAATAATAAAACAAAGGCCTATCCCCCAATGACCCAAAGGCGCTTACTGGCCATTTTGTTGAATAAATAGTTATTATTAACACAAGTGCCTATCACCTAATGACACAGGGCGCTTACTGGCCACTCTGTTAAATAAATAATTATTAATAATACAAGCGCCCATCACCCGATAACCCAGGGCACTTACTGGCCACTATGTTAAATAAATAATTATCAATTAAACAAGTGCCTATCACCTAATGTCACAAGGCGCTTACTAGCTACTCTGAAAAATTAATAATTATTAATTACACAAGCGTCTATCACCTCATAACCCGAGGCACTTACTCGCCACTATGTTGAATAAATAATTATTAATAATACAAGCGCCCATCACCCGATAACCCAGGGCACTTACTGGCCACTATGTTGAATAAATAATTATTAATTAAACAAGTGCCTATCACCCAATGACCCAGGGCGCTTACTGGCCTACCTGTTAAATAAATAATTATAAATAACACAAGTAATTATCACCTAATGACACGAAGCGCTTTCTAGCCACTCTGTAAAACAAATAAATATAAATAACACAAGCGCCTATCACTTCATGACCCGGGGCTCTTTTTGGCTACTCTGTTAAAATAAATAATTATTAATAACTCAAGTGCCTATCACCTAATGACATGGGGCGCTTACTGGCCACACTGTTAAATAAATAATTATTAATAACACAAGCGCCTATCACCTTATGACCCGGGGCTCTTACTGGGCTATCTGTTAAATAAATAATTATTAATAACACAAGCCTCTATCACCTCATAACCCGAGGCGCTTACTGGGCACTCTGTTGAATAAATAATTATCAATAACACAAGCGCCTATCACCCAATAACCCAGGGCGCTTACTGGCCTACCTGTTAAATAAATAATTATTAATAATACAAGCGCCCATCACCAGATAACCCAGGGCACTTACTGGCCACTATGTTAAATAAATAATTATTAATTAAACAAGTGCCTATCACCTAATGTCACAAGGCGCTTACTAGCTACTCTGAAAAATAAATAATTATTAATTACACAAGCGTCTATCACCTCATAACCCGAGGCGCTTACTCGCCACTCTGTTGAATGAATAATTATTGATAATACAAGCGCCCATCACCCGATAACCCAGGGCACTTACTGGCCACTATGTTGAATAAATAATTATTAATTAAACAAGTGATTAACACCTTATGTCACGAAGCACTTTCTGGCCACTTTGTTAAACGAATAATTATTAGAAACACAAGCGCCTATCACCTTATGACCACGGGCGCTTACTGACCACTCTGTTAAATAAATAATTGTTAATTATCCAAGTAATTATCACCTTATGACCCGAAGGCGCTTACTGGCCATTTTGTTATATAAATAATTATCAATAACACAAGTTCCGATTACCTAATGACACGGAGCGCTTACTGGCCACTCTGTTAAATAAATAATTATTAATAACACAAGCGCCTATTACCTGATAACCCAGGAAACTCACTGGCCACTCTGTTAAATAAATAATGAATAATAACACAAGTGCTTATCACCCAATGACCCAAAGGCGCTTACTGGCCATTTTGTTGAATAAATAGTTATTATAAACACAAGTGCCTATCACCTAATGACACGGGGCACTTACTGGCCACTCTGTTAAATAAATAATTATTAATAATACAAGCGCCCATCACCCGATAACCCAGGGCACTTACTGGCCACTATGTTAAATAAATAATTATTAATTAAACAAGTGCCTATCACCTAATGTCACAAGGCGCTTACGAGCTACTCTGAAAATTAAATAATTATTAATTACACAAGCGTCTATCACCTCATAACCCGAGGCGCTTACTCGCCACTCTGTTGAATAAATAATTATTAATAATACAAGCGCCCATCACCCGATAACCCAGGGCACTTACTGGCCACTATGTTGAATAAATAATTATTAATTAAACAAGTGCCTATCACCCAATGACCCAGGGCGCTTACTGGCCACCCTGTTAAATTAATAATTATTAATAACACAAGTGATTATCACCTAATGACACGCAGCGCTTTCTGGCCACTCTGTAACACAAATAATTATTAATAACTCAAGCGCCTATCACCTCATGACCCGGGGCTCTTACTGGCTACTCTGTTAAAAATGAATAATTAATAATAACACAAGCGCCTATCACCTTATAACCATGGGCGCTTACTCACCACTCTGTTGAATAAATAATTGTTAATTAAACAAGTGCCTATCACCTCATGTCACAAGGCGCTTACTGGCTACACTGAAAAATAAATAATTATTAATAACACAAGCGTCTATCACCTCATAACCCGAGGCGCTTACTAACCACTCTGTTAAATAAATAATTATTAATTTTACAAGTGATTAACACCTTATGACACAAAGCACTTTCTGGCGACTCTGTAAAACGAATAATTATTAATAACACAAGCGCCTATCACCTTATGACCCGGGGCTCTTACTGGGCACTCTGTTGAATAAATAATTATTAATAACACAAGCCTCTATCACCTCATAACCCGAGGCGCTTACTGGGCACTCTGTTGAATAAATAATTATCAATAACACAAGCGCCTATCACCCAATAACCCAGGGCGCTTACTGGCCTACCTGTTAAATAAATAATTATAAATAACACAAGTGATTATCACCTAATGACACGAAGCGCTTTCTAGCTACTTTGTAAGACACATAATTATTAATAACACAAGCGCCTATAACCTCATGACCCGGGGCTCTTTCTGGCTACTCTGTTAAAATGAATAATTATTAATAACACAGGTGCCTATCACCTAATGACATGGGGCGCTTACTGGCCACTATGTTAAATAAATAATTATTAATAACACAAGCGCCGATCACCTTATGACCATGGGCGCTTACTGACCACTCTGTTAAATAAATAATTGTTAATAACAACAGCGCCTTTCACCCGATGACCCGGGACACTTACTAACCACTCTGTTAAATAAATAATTATTAATAACACAAGCGCCTATCACCTGATAACCCGGGGCACTTACTGACTACTCTGTTAAATAAATAATTATTAATTACCCAAGTAATTATCACCTTATGATCCGAAGGCGCTTACTGGCCACTTTGTTATGTAAATAATTATCAATAACACAAGTTCTGATTACCTTATGACACGGAGCGCTGACTGGCCACTCTGTTAGATAAATAATTATTAATAACACAAGCGCCTATCACCTGATAACCCAGGGAACTCACTGGCCACTCTGTTAAATAAATAATGAATAATAACACAAGCGCCTATCACCCAATGACTTAAAGGCGCTTACTAGCCATTTTGTTAAATAAATAGTTATTAATAACACAAGTGCCTATCACCGAATAACCCAGAGGCGCTTACTGGCCACTCTGTTAAATAAATAATTAATAATAATACAAGCTCCCAACACCCGATAACCCAGGGCACTTACTGGCCACTATGTTGAATAAATAATTATTAATTTCACAAGTGATTAACACCTTATGACACGAAGCACTTTCTGGCCACTCTGTAAAACGAGTAATTATTAATAACACAAGCGCCTATCACCTTATGACCCGGGGCTCTTACTGGGCACTCTGTTGAAGAAATAATTATTAATAACACAAGCCTTTATCACCTCATAACCCGAGGCGCTTACTGGGCACTCTGTTGAATAAATAATTATTAATAACACATCGCCTATTACCTTATGACCATGGGCGCTTACTGACCACTCTGTTGAATAAACAATTGTTAATAACAATAGCGCCTTTCACCCGATGACCCGGTACACTTACTAACCACTCTGTTAAATAAATAATTATTAATAACACAAGCGCCTATCACCCGATAACCCGGGGCACTTACTGGCCACTCTGTTAAATAAATAATTATTAATTACACAAGTAATTATCACCTAATGACCCAAAGGCGCTGACTGGCCACTCTGTTAAATAAATAATCATTAATAACACAAGTTCCGATTACCTAATGACACGGAGCGCTTACTGGAAACTCTGTTAAATAAATAATTATTAATTACACAAGCGCCTATCACCTAATTACCCAGGACGCTTACTGGCCACTTTGTTAAATAAATAATTATTAATAGCACAAGCGCCTATCATCCGATAACCCAGGAAACTTTTTGGCCACTCTGTTAAATAAATAATGAATAATAACACTAGCGCCTATCACCCAAAGACCCAAAGACGCTTACTGGCCATTTTGTTGAATAAATAGTTATTAATAACACAAGTGCCTATTACCTACTGACACGGGGCGCTTACTGGCCACTCTGTTAAATAAATAACTATTAATAATACAAGCGCTTATCACCCGATAACCCAGGGCACTTACTGGCCACTATATTAAATGAATAATTATTAATTAAACAAGTGCCTATCACCAAATGTCACAAGGCGCTTACTGGCTACACTGAAAAATAAATAATTATTAATAACACAAGCGTCTATCACCTCATAACCCAAGGCGCTTACTGACCACTCTGTTAAATGAATAATGATTAATAACACAAGCGCCTATCACTTGATGACCCGGGGAACTTACTGGCTACTCTGTTAAATAAATAATTATTAATTACACAAGTATTTATCACCTAATGACCCAAAGGTGCTTACTGGCCACTCTGTTGAATAAATAGTTATTAATAACACAAGTGCCTATTACCTAATGACACAGAGCGCTTACTGGCTACTCTGTTAAATAAATAATTATTAATAACACAAGCGACTATCACCCGATAACCCGAGAAACTTACTGGTCACTTTGATAAATAAATAATGAATAATAACACAAGCGCCTATCACCCGATGACCCAGGACACTTACTAACTACTCTGTTGAATAAATAATCATTAATAACACAAGCCTCTATCACCTCATAACCCAAGGCGCTTACTTGGCACTCTGTTGAATAAATAAATATAAATAACACAAGTGATTATCACCTAATAACACGAAGCGCTTTCTGGCCACTTTGTAAAACAGATAATTATTAATAACACAACCGCCTATCACTTCATGACCCGGAGCTCTTACTGGCTACTCTGTTAAAATGAATAATTATTAATAACACAAGTGCCTATCACCTAATGACACGGGGCGCTTACTGGCCACTCTGTTAAATAAATAATTATTAATTACACAAGTGATTAACATCTAATGACACTAAGAGCTTTCTGGCCACTCTGTAAAACGAATAAATATTAATAACACAAGCGCCTATCACCTCATGACCCGGGGCTCTTACTGGCTACTCTGTTAAATGAATGATTCTTAATAACACAAGCGCCTATCACCTCATGACCATGGGCGCTTACTAACCACTCTGTTAAAAAAATAATTATTAATATTACAATTTCCCAACACCCGATAACCCAGGGCACTTACTGGCCACTCTGTTGAATAAATAATCATTAATAACACAAGCGCCCATCACCCGATAACCCAGGGCGCTTACTAGCCACCCTGTTAAATAAATAATGGATAATAACACAAGCGCCTATCACCGAATGACCCAAAGGTGCTTACTAGCCACTTTGTTAAATAAATAATTATTAATAACACAAGCGCCTATCACCTGATAACCCGAGGAACTTACTGGCCACTCTGTTAAATAAATAATTATTAATAACACAAGCCTCTATCACCTCATAGCCCGAGGCGCTTACTGGGCACTCTGTTGAATAAATAATTATCAATAACACAAGCGCCTATTACCCAATAACCTAGGGCGCTTACTGGCCTACCTGTTAAATAAATAATTATAAATAACACAAGTGATTATCACCTAATGACACGAAGCGCTTTCTAGCCACTCTGTAAAACAAATAATAATTAATAACACAAGCGCCTATCACCTCATGACCCGCGGCTCTTTCTGGCTACTCTGTTAAAATGAATAATTATTAAGAACACAAGTGCCTATCACCTAATGACATGGGGCGCTTACTGGCCACTATGTTAAATAAATAATTATTAATAACACAAGCGCCTATCACCTTATGACCACGGGCGCTTACTGACCACTCTGTTAAATAAATAATTGATAATTATCCAAGTAATTATCACCTCATGACCCGCGGCTCTTTCTGGCTACTCTGTTAAAATGAATAATTATTAAGAACACAAGTTCCGATTACCTAATGACACGGAGCGCTTACTGGCCACTCTGTTAAATAAATAATTATTAATAACACAAGCGCCTATTACCTGATAACCCAGGAAACTCACTGGCCACTCTGTTAAATAAATAATGAATGATAACACAAGCGCTTATCACCCAATGACCCAAAGGCGCTTATTGGCCATTTTGTTGAATAAATAGTTATTATAAACACAAGTGCCTATCACCTAATGACACGGGGCACTTACTGGCCACTCTGTTAAATAAATAATTATTTATAATACAAGCGTCCATCACCCGATAACCCAGGGCACTTACTGGCCACTATGTTAAATAAATAATTATTAATTAAACAAGTGCCTATCACCTAATGTCACAAGGCTCTTACGAGCTTCTCTGAAAATTAAATAATTATTAATTACACAAGCGTCTATCACCTCATAACCCGAGGCGCTTACTCGCCACTCTGTTGAATAAATAATTATTAATAATACAAGCGCCCATCACCCGATAACCCAGGGCACTTACTGGCCACTATGTTAAATAAATAATTATTAATTAAACAAGTGCCTATCACCCAATGACCCAGGGCGCTTACTGGCCACCCTGTTAAATTAATAATTATTAATAACACAAGTGATTATCACCTAATGACACGCAGCGCTTTCTGGCCACTCTGTAAAACAAATAATTATTAATAACACAAGCGCCTATCACCTCATGACCCGGGGCTCTTACTGGCTACTCTGTTAAAAATGGATAATTAATAATAACACAAGCGCCTATCACCTTATGACCATGGGCGCTTACTCACCACTCTGTTGAATAAATAATTGTTAATAACAACAGCGCCTTTCACCCGATGACCCGGGACACTTACTAACCACTCTGTTAAATAAATAATTATTAATTACACAAGTAATTATCACCTAATGACCCGAAGGCGCTTACTGGCCACTCTGTTAAATAAATAATTATTAATAACACAAGTTCCGATTACCTAATGACACGGAGCGCTTACTGGCCACTCTGTTAAATAAATAATTATTAATAACACAAGCGCCTATCACCCAATTTCCCAGGGCACTAACTGGCCACTCTGTTAAATAAATAATTATTTATAACACAAGCTCCTATCACCGAATGACCCGGAGCGCTTACTGGCCACTATGTAAAATGAATAATTATTAATAACACAAGTGCCTATCACCTTATGACCCAGGGCGCTAAATGGCCACTCTGATAAATAAATAATTAATTATTACACAAGTGCCTATCACCTTATGACACGGGTCACTTACTGGCCACTCTCTAAAATAAATAATTATTAATAACACAAGCGCCTATCACCTCATGACCCAGGGTGCTTACTGGCTACTCTGTAAAATAAATAATTATTAATAACATGAGTGCCTATCACCAAATGTCACAAGTTGCTTACTGGCTACACTGAAAAATAAATAATTATTAATAACACAAGCGTCTATCACCTCATAACCCGGGGCGCTTACTGACCACTCTGTTAAATGAATAATTATTTATAACACAAGCGCCTATCACCTGATGACCCGAGGAACTCACTGGCCACTCTGTTAAATGAATAATTATTAATTACACAAGTAATTATCACCTAATGACCCGAAGGTGCTTACTGGCCACTCTGTTGAATAAATAATTATTAATAACACAAGTTCCGATTACCTAATGACACGGAGCGCTTACTGGCTACTCTGTTAAATAAATAATTATTAATAATACAAGCGCCCATCACCCGATAACCCAGGGCACTTACTGGCCACTATGTTAAATGAATAATTATTAATTATACAAGTGCCTATCACCAAATGTCACAAGGCGCTTACTGGCTACACTAAAAAATAAATAATTATTAATAACACAAGCGTCTATCACCTCATAACCCAAGGCGCTTACTGACCACTCTGTTAAATGAATAATTATTAATAACACAAGCGCCTATCACCTGATGACCCGGGGAACTTACTGGCCACTCTGTTAAATAAATAATTATTAATTACACAAGTAATTATCACCTAATGACCCGAAGGTGCTTACTGGCCACTCTGTTGAATAAATAATTATCAATAACACAAGTTCCGATTACCTAATGACACGAAGCGCTTACTGGCTACTCTGTTAAATAAATAATTATTAATAACACAAGCGCCTATCACCCGATAACCCAAAAAACTTACTGGCCACTTTGTTAAATAAATAATGAATAATAACACAAGCGCCTATCACCCGATGACCCAGGACACTTACTAACTACTCTGTTGAATAAATAATCATTAATAACACAAGCCTCTATCACTTCATAACCCAAGGCGCTTTCTGGGCACTCTGTTGAATAAATAATTTTAAATAACACAAGTAATTATCACCTAATGACACGAAGCGCTTTCTGGCCACTTTGTAAAACAAATAATTATTAATAACACAAGCGCCTATCACTTCATGACCCGGAGCTCTTACTGGCTACTCTGTTAAAATAAATAATTATTAATAACACAAGTGCCTATCACCTAATGACACAGGGCGCTTACTGGCCACTCTGTTAAATAAATAATTATTAATTACACAAGTGATTAACACCTCATGACACGAAGCGCTTTCTGGCCACTCTGTAAAACGAATAAATATTAATAACACAAGCGTCTATCATCTCATGACCCGGGGCTCTTACTGGCTACTCTGTTAAATGAATGATTATTAATAACACAAGCGCCTATCACCTCATGACCATGGGCGCTTACTAACCACTCTGTTAAAAAAATAATTATTAATAATACAATTTCCCAACACACGATAACCCAGGGCACTTACTGGCCACTCTGTTGAATAAATAATCATTAATAATACAAGCGCCCATCACCCGATAACCCAGGGCGCTTACTAGCCACCCTGTTAAATAAATAATGGATAATAACACAAGCGCCTATCACCGAATGACCCAAAGGCGCTTACTAGCCACTTTGTTAAATAAATAATTATTAATAACCCAAGCGCCTATCACCCGATAACCCGAGGAACTTACTGGCCACTCCGTTAAATAAATGATGAATAATAACACAAGCACCTATCACCCAATGACCCAAAGGCGCTTACTGGCCATTTTGTTGAATAAATAGTTATTAATAACACAAGCGCCCATCACCCGATAACCCAGGGCACTTACTGGCCACTATGTTGAATAAATAATTATTAATTAAACAAGTGCCTATCACCTCATGTCACAAGGCGCTTACTGGCTACACTGAAAAATAAATAATTACTAATAACACAAGCGTCTATCACCTCATAACCTGAGGCGCTAACTGCCTACTCTGTTAAATAAATGATTATTAATTTCACAAGTGATTAACACCTTATGACACGAAGCACTTTCTGGCCACTCTGAAAAACAAATAATTATTAATAACACAAGCGCCTATCACCTTGTGACCCAGGGCTCTTACTGGGCACTCTGTTGAGTAAATAATTATTAATAACACCAGCCTCTATCACCTCATAACCCGAGGCGCTTACTGGGCACTCTGTTGAATAAATAATTATCAATAACACAAGCGCCTATCACCCAATAACCCAGGGCGCTTACTGGCCTACCTGTTAAATAAATAATTATAAATAACACAAGTGATTATCACCTAATGACACAAAGCGCTTTCTAGCCACTCTGTAAAACAAATAATTATTAATAACACAAGAGCTTATCACCTCATAACCCGGGGCTCTTTCTGGCTACTCTGTTAAAATGAATAATTATTAAGAACACAAGTGCCTATCATCTAATGACATGGGGCGCTTACTGGCCACTATGTTAAATAAATAATTATTAATAACACAAGCGCCTATCACCTTATGACCCAGGAAACTCACTGGCCACTCTGTTAAATAAATAATGAATGATAACACAAGCGCTTATCACCCAATGACCCAAAGGCGCTTATTGGCCATTTTGTTGAATAAATAGTTATTATAAACACAAGTGCCTATCACCTAATGACACGGGGCACTTACTGGCCACTCTGTTAAATAAATAATTATTTATAATACAAGCGTCCATCACCCGATAACCCAGGGCACTTACTGGCCACTATGTTAAATAAATAATTATTAATTAAACAAGTGCCTATCACCTAATGTCACAAGGCTCTTACGAGCTTCTCTGAAAATTAAATAATTATTAATTACACAAGCGTCTATCACCTCATAACCCGAGGCGCTTACTCGCCACTCTGTTGAATAAATAATTATTAATAATACAAGCGCCCATCACCCGATAACCCAGGGCACTTACTGGCCACTATGTTAAATAAATAATTATTAATTAAACAAGTGCCTATCACCCAATGACCCAGGGCGCTTACTGGCCACCCTGTTAAATTAATAATTATTAATAACACAAGTGATTATCACCTAATGACACGCAGCGCTTTCTGGCCACTCTGTAAAACAAATAATTATTAATAACACAAGCGCCTATCACCTCATGACCCGGGGCTCTTACTGGCTACTCTGTTAAAAATGGATAATTAATAATAACACAAGCGCCTATCACCTTATGACCATGGGCGCTTACTCACCACTCTGTTGAATAAATAATTGTTAATAACAACAGCGCCTTTCACCCGATGACCCGGGACACTTACTAACCACTCTGTTAAATAAATAATTATTAATTACACAAGTAATTATCACCTAATGACCCGAAGGCGCTTACTGGCCACTCTGTTAAATAAATAATTATTAATAACACAAGTTCCGATTACCTAATGACACGGAGCGCTTACTGGCCACTCTGTTAAATAAATAATTATTAATAACACAAGCGCCTATCACCCAATTTCCCAGGGCACTAACTGGCCACTCTGTTAAATAAATAATTATTTATAACACAAGCTCCTATCACCGAATGACCCGGAGCGCTTACTGGCCACTATGTAAAATGAATAATTATTAATAACACAAGTGCCTATCACCTTATGACCCAGGGCGCTAAATGGCCACTCTGATAAATAAATAATTAATTATTACACAAGTGCCTATCACCTTATGACACGGGTCACTTACTGGCCACTCTCTAAAATAAATAATTATTAATAACACAAGCGCCTATCACCTCATGACCCAGGGTGCTTACTGGCTACTCTGTAAAATGAATAATTATTAATAACATGAGTGCCTATCACCAAATGTCACAAGTTGCTTACTGGCTACACTGAAAAATAAATAATTATTAATAACACAAGCGTCTATCACCTCATAACCCGGGGCGCTTACTGACCACTCTGTTAAATGAATAATTATTTATAACACAAGCGCCTATCACCTGATGACCCGGGGAACTCACTGGCCACTCTGTTAAATGAATAATTATTAATTACACAAGTAATTATCACCTAATGACACGAAGGTGCTTACTGGCCACTCTGTTGAATAAATAATTATTAATAACACAAGTTCCGATTACCTAATGACACGGAGCGCTTACTGGCTACTCTGTTAAATAAATAATTATTAATAATACAAGCGCCCATCACCCGATAACCCAGGGCACTTACTGGCCACTATGTTAAATGAATAATTATTAATTATACAAGTGCCTATCACCAAATGTCACAAGGCGCTTACTGGCTACACTAAAAAATAAATAATTATTAATAACACAAGCGTCTATCACCTCATAACCCAAGGCGCTTACTGACCACTCTGTTAAATGAATAATTATTAATAACACAAGCGCCTATCACCTGATGACCCGGGGAACTTACTGGCCACTCTGTTAAATAAATAATTATTAATTACACAAGTAATTATCACCTAATGACCCGAAGGTGCTTACTGGCCACTCTGTTGAATAAATAATTATCAATAACACAAGTTCCGATTACCTAATGACACGAAGCGCTTACTGGCTACTCTGTTAAATAAATAATTATTAATAACACAAGCGCCTATCACCCGATAACCCAAAAAACTTACTGGCCACTTTGTTAAATAAATAATGAATAATAACACAAGCGCCTATCACCCGATGACCCAGGACACTTACTAACTACTCTGTTGAATAAATAATCTTTAATAACACAAGCCTCTATCACTTCATAACCCAAGGCGCTTTCTGGGCACTCTGTTGAATAAATAATTTTAAATAACACAAGTAATTATCACCTAATGACACGAAGCGCTTTCTGGCCACTTTGTAAAACAAATAATTATTAATAACACAAGCGCCTATCACTTCATGACCCGGAGCTCTTACTGGCTACTCTGTTAAAATAAATAATTATTAATAACACAAGTGCCTATCACCTAATGACACAGGGCGCTTACTGGCCACTCTGTTAAATAAATAATTATTAATTACACAAGTGATTAACACCTCATGACACGAAGCGCTTTCTGGCCACTCTGTAAAACGAATAAATATTAATAACACAAGCGTCTATCATCTCATGACCCGGGGCTCTTACTGGCTACTCTGTTAAATGAATGATTATTAATAACACAAGCGCCTATCACCTCATGACCATGGGCGCTTACTAACCACTCTGGTAAAAAAATAATTATTAATAATACAATTTCCCAACACACGATAACCCAGGGCACTTACTGGCCACTCTGTTGAATAAATAATCATTAATAATACAAGCGCCCATCACCCGATAACCCAGGGCGCTTACTAGCCACCCTGTTAAATAAATAATGGATAATAACACAAGCGCCTATCACCGAATGACCCAAAGGCGCTTACTAGCCACTTTGTTAAATAAATAATTATTAATAACCCAAGCGCCTATCACCCGATAACCCGAGGAACTTACTGGCCACTCCGTTAAATAAATGATGAATAATAACACAAGCACCTATCACCCAATGACCCAAAGGCGCTTACTGGCCATTTTGTTGAATAAATAGTTATTAATAACACAAGCGCCCATCACCCGATAACCCAGGGCACTTACTGGCCACTATGTTGAATAAATAATTATTAATTAAACAAGTGCCTATCACCTCATGTCACAAGGCGCTTACTGGCTACACTGAAAAATAAATAATTACTAATAACACAAGCGTCTATCACCTCATAACCTGAGGCGCTAACTGCCTACTCTGTTAAATAAATGATTATTAATTTCACAAGTGATTAACACCTTATGACACGAAGCACTTTCTGGCCACTCTGAAAAACAAATAATTATTAATAACACAAGCGCCTATCACCTTGTGACCCAGGGCTCTTACTGGGCACTCTGTTGAGTAAATAATTATTAATAACACCAGCCTCTATCACCTCATAACCCGAGGCGCTTACTGGGCACTCTGTTGAATAAATAATTATCAATAACACAAGCGCCTATCACCCAATAACCCAGGGCGCTTACTGGCCTACCTGTTAAATAAATAATTATAAATAACACAAGTGATTATCACCTAATGACACAAAGCGCTTTCTAGCCACTCTGTAAAACAAATAATTATTAATAACACAAGAGCTTATCACCTCATAACCCGGGGCTCTTTCTGGCTACTCTGTTAAAATGAATAATTATTAAGAACACAAGTGCCTATCATCTAATGACATGGGGCGCTTACTGGCCACTATGTTAAATAAATAATTATTAATAACACAAGCGCCTATCACCTTATGACCATGGCCGCTTACTGACCACTCTGTTAAATAAATAATTGTTAATTATCCAAGTAATTATCACCTTATGACCCGAAGGCGCTTACTGGCCACTTTGTTATATAAATAATTATCAATAACACAAGTTCCGATTACCTAATGACACGGAGCGCTTACTGGCCACTCTGTTAGATGAATAATTATTAATAACACAAGCGCCTATCACCTGAGAACCCAGGAAACTCACTGGCCACTCTGTTAAATAAATAATGAATAATAACACGAGCGCCTATCACCCAATGACCCAAAGGCGCTTACTGGCCATTTTATTGAATAAATAGTTATTATAAACACAAGTGCCTATCACCTAATGACACGAGGCGCTTACTGGCCACTCTGTTAAATAAAGAATTATTAATAATACAAGCGCCCATCACCCAATAACCCAGGGCACTTACTGACCACTATGTTGAATAAATAATTATTAATTAAACAAGTGCCTATCACCCAATGACCCAGGGCGCTTACTGGCCACCCTGTTAAATTAATAATTATTAATAACACAAGTGATTATCACCTAATGACACGCAGCGCTTTCTGGCCACTCTGTAAAACAAATAATTATTAATAACACAAGCGCCTATCACCTCATGACCCGGGGCTCTTACTGGCTACTCTGTTAAAAATGAATAATTAATAATAACACAAGCGCCTATCACCTTATGACCATGGGCGCTTACTAACCACTCTGTTGAATAAATAATTGTTAATAACAACAGCGCCTTTCACCCGATGACCCGGGACACTT
Source organism: Copidosoma floridanum (assembly GCF_036245765.1). Lineage (NCBI taxonomy): Eukaryota > Metazoa > Arthropoda > Insecta > Hymenoptera > Encyrtidae > Copidosoma > Copidosoma floridanum. The sequence continues at coordinate 625,497 of NW_028321917.1, read as the reverse complement.
ACTAACCACTCTGTTAAATGAATAATTATTGATAACACAAGCGCCTATCACCCGATAACCCGGGGCACTTACTGGCCACTCTGTTAAATAAATAATTATTAATTACACAAGTAATTATCACCTAATGACCCGAAGGCGCTTACTGGCCACTCTGTTAAATAAATAATTATTAATAACACAAGTTCCGATTACCTAATGACACGGAGCGCTTACTGGCCACTCTGTTAAATAAATAATTATTAATAACACAAGCGCCTATCACCCAATTACCCAGGGCGCTTACTGGCCACTCTGTTAAATAAATAATTATTTATAACACAAGCTCCTATCACCGAATGACCCGGAGCGCTTTCTGGCCACTATGTAAAATGAATAATTATTAATAACACAAATGCCTATCACCTCATGACCCAGGGCGCTGAATGGCCACTCTGTTAAATAAATAATTAATTATTACACAAGTGCCTATCACCTTATGACACAGGTCACTTACTAGCCACTCTCTAAAATAAATAATTATTAATAACACAAGCGCCTATCACCTCATGACCCAGGGTGCTTACTGGCTACTCTGTAAAATAAATAATTATTAATAACATAAGTGCCTATCACCAAATGTCACAAGGCGCTTACTGGCTACACTGAAAAATAAATAATTATTAATAACACAAGCGTCTATCACCTCATAACCCGAGGCGCTTACTGGCCACTCTGTAAAACGAATCATTATTAATAACACAAGCGCCTATCACCTCATGACCCGGTACTCTTACTGACTACTCTGTTAAATGAATGATTATTAATAATACAAGCGCCTATCACCTCATGACCATGGGCGCTTACTAACCACTCTGTTAAAAAAATAATGGATAATAACACAAGCGCCTATCACCGAATGACCCGAAGGCGCTTACTGGCCTCTCTGATAAATAAATAATTATTAATAACACAAGCGCCTATCACCTTATAGACCAAGAAACTTACTGGCCACTCTGTTAAATAAATAATGAATAATAACACAAGCACCTATCACCCAATGACCCAAAGGCGCTTACTGGCCATTTTGTTGAATAAATAGTTATTAATAACACAAGCGCCCATCACCCGATAACCCAGGGCACTTACTGGCCACTATGTTGAATAAATAATTATTAATTAAACAAGTGCCTATCACCTAATGTCACAAGAAGCTTACTGGCTACACTGAAAAATAAACAATTATTGATGACACAAGCGTCTATCACCTCATAACCCGAGGCGCTTACTGACAACTCTGTTAAATTATTAATTATTAATAACACAAGCGCCTATCACCCAATGACCCAGGGCGCTTACTAGCCACCCTTTTAAATTAATAATGGAAAATAACACAAGCGCTTATCACCGAATAACCCGAAGGCGCTTACTGGCCACTCTGTTAAATAAATAATTAATAATAATACAAGCTCCCAACACCCGATAACCCAGGGCACTTACCGGACACTTTGTTAAATAAATAATCAATAATAATATAAGCGCCCATCACCCGATAACCCAGGGCACTTACTGGCCACTCTGTTTAATACATAATTATTAATAACGCAAGCGCCTATCACCCGATAACCTGGGGCACTTACTGGCCACTCTGTTAAATAAATAATTATTAATTTCACAAGTGATTAACACCTTATGTCACGAAGCACTTTCTGGCCACTTTGTTAAACGAATAATTATTAGAAACACAAGCGCCTATCACCTTATGACCCGGGGCTCTTACTGGGCACTCTGTTAAATAAATAATTATTAATAACACAAGCCTCTATCACCTCATAACCCGAGGCGCTTACTGGGCACTCTGTTAAATAAATAATTATAAATAACACAAGTGATTATCACCTAATGACACAAAGCGCTTTCTAGCCACTCTGTGAAACAAATAATTATTAATAACACAAGCGCCTATCACCTCATGACCCGGGGCTCTTTCTGGCTACTCTGTTACAATGAATAATTATTAATAACACAAGTGCCTATCACATAATGACATGGGGCGCTTACTGGCCACTCTGTTAAATAAATAATTATTAATAACACAAGCACCTATCACCTTATGACCATGGGCACTTACTGACCACTCTGTTAAAAAAATAATTGTTACTAACAACAGCGCCTATCACCCGATGACCCGGGGCACTTACTGGCCACTGTGTTGAATAAATAATTATTAATAACACAAGCGCCATTACCCAATGACTCAGGGCGCTAACTGGCCACCCTGTTAAATAAATAATTATAAATAACACAAGTAAATATCACCTAATGACACAGAGCGCTTTCTGGCCACTCTGTAAAACAAATAATTATCAATAACACAAGCGCCTATCACCTCATGACCCAGGGCGCTATATGGCCACTCTGTTAAATAAATAATTATTAATAACACAAGTTCCGATTACCTAATGACACGGAGCGCTTACTGGCCACTCTGTTAAATAAATAATTATTAATAACACAAGCGCCTATCCTCTCATGACCCAGGGCGCTTACTGGCTACTCTGTAAAATGAATAATTATTAATAACACAAGTGCCTATCACCTAATAACACGGGTCGCTTACTGTCCACTCTGTTAAATAAATAATTATTAATAACACAAGCGCCTATCACCTGATAACCCGGGGCACTTACTGGCTACTCTGTTGAATAAATAATTAATAATTACACAAGTGATTAACACCTCATGACACGAAGCGCTTTCTGGCCACCCTGTTAAACGAATAATTATTAATAACACAAGCGCCTATCACCTCATGACCCGGGGCTCTTACTAGCTGCTCTGTTAAATGAATAATTATAAATAACACAAGCGCCTATCACCTCATGACCATAGGCGCTTACTGACCACTTTGTTGAAAAATTAATTGTTACTAACAACAGCGCCTATCACCCGATGACCCAGAAAACTAACTAACTACTCTGTTAAATAAATAATTATTAATAACACAAGCCTCTATCTTCTCATAATTCGGGGCACTTACTGGCTACTCTGTTGAATAAATAATTAATAATTACACAAGTGATTAACACCTCATGACACGAAGCGCTTTCTGGCCACCCTGTTATACGAATAATTATTAATAACACAAGCGCCTATCACCTCATGACCCAGGGCGCTTACTGGCTACTCTGTAAAATGAATAATTATTAATAACACAAGTGCCTATCACCTAATAACACGGGTCGCTTACTGTCCACTCTGTTAAATAAATAATTATTAATAACACAAGCGCCTATCACCCAATGACCCAGGGCGCTTACTGGCCACCCTGTTGAATTAATAATTATAAATAACACAAGTGATTATCACCTAATGACACGCAGCGCTTTCTGGCCACTTTGTAAAACAAATAATTATTAATAACACAAGCGCCTATTACCTCATGACCCGGGGCTCTTACTGGCTACTCTGTTAAAAATGAATAATTAATAATAACACAAGCGCCTATCACCTTATAACCATAGGCGCTTACTGACCACTCAGTTGAATAAATAATTGTTAATAACAACAGCGCCTTTCACCCGATAACCCGGGACACTTACTAAGCACTCTGTTAAATAAATAATTATTAATAACACAAGCGCCTATCACCCGATAACCCAAAGCACTTGCTGGCCATTCAGTTAAATAAATAATTATTAATAACACAAGTATTTATCACCTAATGACCCGAAGGCGCTTACTGGCCACTCTGTTGAATAAATAATTATTAATAACACAAGTTCCGATTACCCAATGACACGGAGCGCTTACTGGCCACTCTGTTAAATAAATAATTATTAATAACACAAGCGCCTATCACCCGATAACCCGGGGAATTTATGGCCACTCTGTTAAATAAATGATGAATAATAACACAAGCGCCTATCACCCAATGACCCAGATGCGCTTACTGGCCATTTTGTTAAATAAATAGTTATTAATAACACAAGCGCCTATCACCTGATAACCCGGGGCACTTACTGGCCACTATGTTAAATAAATAATTATTAATTAAACAAGTGCCTATCACCTAATGTCACAAGGCGCTTACTTGCTACTCTGACAATTAAATAATTATTAATTACACAAGCGTCTATCACCTTATAACCCGAGGCGCTTACTCGCCACTCTGTTGAATAAATAATTATTAATAATACAAGCGCCCATCACCCGATAACCTAGGGCACTTACTGACCACTATGTTGAATAAATAATTATTAATTAAACAAGTGCCTATCACCCAATGACCCAGGGCGCTTACTGGCCACCCTGTTAAATTAATAATTATTAATAACACAAGTGATTATCACCTAATGACACGCAGCGCTTTCTGGCCACTCTGTAAAACAAATAATTATTAATAACACAAGCGCCTATCACCTCATGACCCGGGGCTCTTACTGGCTTCTCTGTTAAAAATGAATAATTAATAATAACACAAGCGCCTATCACCTTATGACCATGGGCGCTTACTAACCACTCTGTTGAATAAATAATTGTTAATAACAACAGCGCCTTTCACCCGATGACCCGGGACACTTACTAACCACTCTGTTAAATGAATAATTATTGATAACACAAGCGCCTAACACCCGATAACCCGGGGCACTTACTGGCCACTCTGTTGAATAAATAATTATTAATTACACAAGTAATTATCACCTAATGACCCGAAGGCGCTTACTGGCCACTCTGTTAAATAAATAATTATTAATAACACAAGTTCCGATTACCTAATGACACGGAGCGCTTACTGGCCACTCTGTTAAATAAATAATTATTAATAACACAAGCGCCTATCACCCAATTACCCAGGGCGCTTACTGGCCACTCTGTTAAATAAATAATTATTTATAACACAAGCTCCTATCACCGAATGACCCGGAGCGCTTACTGGCCACTATGTAAAATGAATAATTATTAATAACACAAATGCCTATCACCTCATGACCCAGGGCGCTGAATGGCCACTCTGTTAAATAAAAAATTAATTATTACACAAGTGCCTATCACCTTATGACACGGGTCACTTACTAGCCACTCTCTAAAATAAATAATTATTAATAACACAAGCGCCTATCACCTCATGACCCAGGGTGCTTACTGGCTACTCTGTAAAATAAATAATTATTAATAACATAAGTGCCTATCACTAAATGTCACAAGGCGCTTACTGGCTACACTGAAAAATAAATAATTATTAATAACACAAGCGTCTATCACCTCATAACCCGAGGCGCTTACTGGCCACTCTGTAAAACGAATCATTATTAATAACACAAGCGCCTATCACCTCATGACCCGGTACTCTTACTAGCTACTCTGTTAAATAAATGATTATTAATAATACAAGCGCCTATCACCTCATGACCATGGGCGCTTACTAACCACTCTGTTAAAAAAATAATTATTAATAATACAATTTCCCAACACCCGATAACCTAGGGCACTTACTGGCCACTCTGTTAAATAAATAATCATTAATAATACAAGCGCTCATCACCCGATAACCCAGGGCGCTTACTAGCCACCCTGTTAAATAAATAATGGATAATAACACAAGCGCCTATCACCGAATGACCCGAAGGCGCTTACTGGCATCTCTGATAAATAAATAATTATTAATAACACAAGCGCCTATTACCCGATAGACCAAGAAACTTACTGGCCACTCTGTTAAATAAATAATGAATAATAACACAAGCACCTATCACCCAATGACCCAAAGGCGCTTACTGGCCATTTTGTTGAATAAATAGTTATTAATAACACAAGCGCCCATCACCCGATTACCCAGGGCACTTACTGGCCACTATGTTGAATGAATAATTATTAATTAAACAAGTGCCTATCACCTAATGTCACAAGGCGCTTACTGGCTACACTGAAAAATAAATAATTATTAATGACACAAGCGTCTATCACCTCATAACCCGAGGCGCTTACTGACCACTCTGTTAAATTATTAATTATTAATAACACAAGCGCCTATCACCCAATGACCCAGGGCGCTTACTAGCCACCCTTTTAAATTAATAATGGAAAATAACACAAGCGCTTATCACCGAATAACCCAAAGGCGCTTACTGGCCACTCTGTTAAATAAATAATTAATAATAATACAAGCTCCCAACACCCGATAACCCAGGGCACTTACCGGCCACTTTGTTAAATAAATAATTAATAATAATACAAGCGCCCATCACCCGATAACCCAGGGCACTTACTGGCCACTCTGTTTAATAAATAATTATTAATAACGCAAGCGCCTATCACCCGTTAACCCGGGGCACTTACTGGCCACTCTGTTAAATAAATAATTATTAATTTCACAAGTGATTAACACCTTATGTCACGAAGCACTTTCTGGCCACTCTGTTAAACGAATAATTATTAGAAACACAAGCGCCTATCACCTTATGACCCGGGGCTCTTACTGGGCACTCTGTTAAATAAATAATTATTAATAACACAAGCCTCTATCACCTCATAACCCGAGGCGCTTACTGGGCACTCTGTTAAATAAATAATTATAAATAACACAAGTGATTATCACCTAATGACACAAAGCGCTTTCTAGCCACTTTGTAAAACAAATAATTATTAATAACACAATCGCCTATCACCTCATGACCCGGGGCTCTTTCTGGCTACTCTGTTAAAATGAATAATTATTAATAACACAAGCACCTATCACCTTATGACCATGGGCACTTACTGACCACTCTGTTAAAAAAATAATTGTTACTAACAACAGCGCCTATCACCCGATGACCCGGGGCACTTACTGGCCACTGTGTTGAATAAATAATTATTAATAACACAAGCGCCATTACCCAATGACTCAGGGCGCTAACTGGCCACCCTGTTAAATAAATAATTATAAATAACACAAGTAAATATCACCTAATGACACAGAGCGCTTTCTGGCCACTCTGTAAAACAAATAATTATTAATAACACAAGCGCCTATCACCTCATGACCCAGGGCGCTATATGGCCACTCTGTTAAATAAATATTTAATTATTACACAAGTGCCTATCACCTAAAGACACGGGGCACTCACTCGCCACTCTCTAAAATAAATAATTATTAATAACACAAGCGCCTATCCTCTCATGACCCAGGGCGCTTACTGGCTACTCTGTAAAATGAATAATTATTAATAACACAAGTGCCTATCACCTAATAACACGGGTCGCTTACTGTCCACTCTGTTAAATAAATAATTATTAATAACACAAGCGCCTATCACCTGATAACCCGGGGCACTTACTGGCTATTTTGTTGAATAAATAATTATAAATAACACAAGTGATTATCACCTAATGACACGCAGCGCTTTCTGGCCACTTTGTAAAACAAATAATTATTAATAACACAAGCGTTTATTACCTCATGACCCGGGGCTCTTACTGGCTACTCTGTTAAAAATGAATAATTAATAATAACACAAGCGCCTATCACCTTATAACCATAGGCGCTTACTGACCACTCAGTTAAATAAATAATTGTTAATAAAAACAGCGCCTTTCACCCGATAACCCGGGACACTTACTAAGCACTCTGTTAAATAAATAATTATTAATAACACAAGCGCCTATCACCCGATAACCCAAAGCACTTGCTGGCCATTCAGTTAAATAAATAATTATTAATAACACAAGTATTTATCACCTAATGACCCGAAGGCGCTTACTGGCCACTCTGTTGAATAAATAATTATTAATAACACAAGTTCCGATTACCCAATGACACGGAGCGCTTACTGGCCACTCTGTTAAATAAATAATTATTAATAACACAAGTTCCGATTACCTAATGACACGGAGCGCTTACTGGCCACTTTGTTAAATAAATAATTATTAATAACACAAGTTCCGATTACCTAATGACACGGAGCGCTTACTGGCCACTCTGTTAAATAAATAATTATTAATAACACAAGTGCCTATCACCTCATGACCCAGGGCGCTAAATGGCCACTCTGTTGAATAAATAATTAATTATTACACAAGTGCCTATCACCTTATGACACGGGTCACTTACTGGCCACTTTCTAAAATAGATAATTATTAATAACACAAGCGCCTATCACCTCATAACCCAGAGTGCTTACTGGCTACTCTGTTAAATAAATAATTATTTATGACACAAGCTCCTATCACCGAATGACCCGGAGCGCTTACTGGCCACTATGTAAAATGAATAATTATTTATGACACAAGCTCCTATCACCTCATGACCCAGGGTGCTTACTGGCTACTCTGTAAAATAAATAATTATTAATAACATAAGTACCTATCACCAAATGTCACAAGGCGCTTACTGGCTACCCTGAAAAATAAATAATTATTAATAACACAAGCGTCTATCACCTCATAACCCGAGGCGCTTACTGACTACTCTGTTAAATGAATAATTATTAAAAACACAAGTTCCGTTCACCTAATGACATGGAGCACTTACTGGCTACTCTGTTAAATAAATAATTATTAATAACACAAGCGCCTATCACCCGATAACCCGGGGAATTTATGGCCACTCTGTTAAATAAATGATGAATAATAACACAAGCGCCTATCACCCAATGACCCAGAGGCGCTTACTGGCCATTTTGTTGAATAAATAGTTATTAACAACACAAGTGTCTATTACCTAATGACACGGGGCGCTTACTGGCCACTTTGTTAAATAAATAATTATTAATAACACAAGTTCCGATTACCTAATGACACGGAGCGCTTACTGGCCACTCTGTTAAATAAATAATTATTAATAACACAAGTGCCTATCACCTCATGACCCAGGGCGCTAAATGGCCACTCTGTTGAATAAATAATTAATTATTACACAAGTGCCTATCACCTTATGACACGGGTCACTTACTGGCCACTTTCTAAAATAGATAATTATTAATAACACAAGCGCCTATCACCTCATAACCCAGGGTGCTTACTGGCTACTTTGTTAAATAAATAATTATTTATGACACAAGCTCCTATCACCGAATGACCCGGAGCGCTTACTGGCCACTATGTAAAATGAATAATTATTTATGACACAAGCTCCTATCACCTCATGACCCAGGGTGCTTACTGGCTACTCTGTAAAATAAATAATTATTAATAACATAAGTACCTATCACCAAATGTCACAAGGCGCTTACTGGCTACCCTGAAAAATAAATAATTATTAATAACACAAGCGTCTATCACCTCATAACCCGAGGCGCTTACTGACTACTCTGTTAAATGAATAATTATTAAAAACACAAGTTCCGTTCACCTAATGACATGGAGCACTTACTGGCTACTCTGTTAAATAAATAATTATTAATAACACAAGCGCCTATCACCCGATAACCCGAGGAACTTACTGGCCACTCTGTTAAATGAATAATAAATAATAACACAAGCGCCTATCACCCGATGACCCAGGACACTTACTAACTACTCTGTTGAATAAATAATTATTAATAACACAAGTCTCTATCACCTCATAAACCGAGGCGCTTACTGGGCACTCTGTTGAATGAATAATTATAAATAACACAAGTGATTATCACCTAATGACACGAAGCGCTTTCTGGCTACTCTGTAAAACAAATAATTATTAATAACACAAGCGCCTATCACCTCATGACCCGGGGCTTTTACTGGCTACTCTGTTAAAATGAATAATTATTAATAACAAAAGCGCCTATCACCCAATGACTTAAAGGCGCTTACTGGCCATTTTGTTAAATAAATAGTTATTAATAACACAAGTGCCTATCACCAAATGACCCAAAGGCGCTTACTGGCCACTCTGTTAAATAAATAATTAATAATAATACAAGCTTCCAACACCCAATAACCCAGGGCACTTACTGGCCACTATGTTGAATAAATAATTATTAATTTCACAAGTGATGAACACCTTATGACACGAAGCACTTTCTGGCCACTCTGTAAAACGAATTATTATTAATAACACAAGCGCCTATCACCTTATGACCCGGGGCTCTTACTGGGCACTCTGTTGAAGAAATAATTATTAATAACACAAGCCTCTATCACCTCATAACCCGAAGCGCTTACTGGGCACTCTGTTGAATAAATAATTATTAATAACACAAGCGTTTATCACCTTATGACCCGGGGCTCTTACTGGCTACTCTGTTAAAATGAATAATTATTAATAACAAAAGCGCCTATCACCCAATGACTTAAAGGCGCTTACTGGCCATTTTGTTAAATAAATAGTTATTAATAACACAAGTGCCTATCACCGAATGACCCAAAGGCGCTTACTGGCCACTCTGTTAAATAAATAATTTATAATAATACAAGCTTCCAACACCCGATAACCCAGGGCACTTACTGTCCACTATGTTGAATAAATAATTATTAATTTCACAAGTGATTAACACCTTATGACACGAAGCACTTTCTGGCCACTCTGTAAAACGAATTATTATTAATAACACAAGCGCCTATCACCTTATGACCCAGGACACGTACTAACTACTCTGTTAAATAAATAATTATTAATAACACAAGCCACTATCACCTCATTACCCGAGGCGCTTACTGGCCACTCTGTTGAATGAATAATTATTAATAACACAAGCGCCTATCACCCAATGACCCAGCGCGCTTACTTGCCACCCTGTTAAATTAATAACTATAAATAACACAAGTGATTATCACCTAATGACACGCATAGCTTTCTGGCTACTCTGTAAAACAAATAATTATTAATAACACAAGCGCTTATCACCTCTTGACCCGGGGCTCTTACTGGCTACTCTGTTAAAAATAAATAATTAATAATAACACAAGCGCCTATTACCTTATGACCATGGGCGCTTACTGACCACTCTGTTAAATAAATAATTGTTGATAACAACAGCGCCTTTCACCCGATGACCCGGGACACTTACTAACCACTCTGTTAAATAAATAATTATTAATAACACAAGCGCCTATCACCCGATAACCCGGGGCACTTACTGGCTACTCTGTTAAATAAATAATTAATAATTACACAAGTAATTATCACCTTATGACCCGAAGGCGCTTACTGGCCACTCTGTTGAATAAATATTTAATTATTACACAAGTGCCTATCACCTTAAGACACGGGGCACTCACTCGCCACTCTCTAAAATAAATGATTATTAATAACACAAGCGCCTATCACCTCATGACTTAGGAAGCTTACTGGCTACTCTGTAAAATGAATAATTATTAATAACACAAGTGCCTATCATCTAATGACACGGGTCGCTTACTGTTCACTCTGTTAAACAAATAATTAATAATAACACAAGCGCCTATCACCTGATAACCCGGGGAACTTACTGGGCACTCTGTTAAATAAATAATTATTAATAACACAAGCCTCTATCACCTCATAACCCGAGGCGCTTACTGGGCACTCTGTTAAATAAATAATTATTAATAACACAAGCGCCTATCACCCAATAACCCAGGGCGCTTACTGGCCTTCCTGTTAAATAAATAATTATAAATAACACAAGTGATTATCACCTAATGACACAAAGCGCTTTCTAGCCAATCTGTAAAACAAATAATTATTAATAACACAAGCGCCTATCACCTCATGACCCGGGGCTCTTTCTAGGTACTCTGTTAAAATGAATAATTATCAATAACACAAGTGCCTATCACTTAATAACATGGGGCGCTTACTGGCCACTCTGTTAAATAAATGATTATTAATAACACAAGCACTTATTACCTCATGACCATGGGCGCTTACTGACCACTCTGTTAAAAAAATAATTGTTACTAACAACAGCGCCTTTCACTCAATGACCCGGGACACTTACTAACCACTCTGTTAAATAAATAATTATTAATAACACAAGCGCCTATCACCCGATAACCCGGGGCACTTAATGGCCACTCTGTTAAATAAATAATTATAAATTACACAAGTAATTATCACCTAATGACCCGAAGGCGCTTACTGGCCACTCTGTTAAATAAATAATTATTAATAACACAAGTGCCTATCACCTAATAACACGGGTCGCTTACTGTCCACTCTGTTAAATAAATAATTATTAATAACACAAATACCTATCACCTGATAACCCGGGGCACTTACTGGCCACCCTGTTAAATTAATAATTATAAATAACACAAGTGATTATCACCTAATGACACGCAGCGCTTTCTGGCCACTTTGTAAAACAAATAATTATTAAAAACACGAGCGCCTATCACCTCATGACCCGGGGCTCTTACTGGCTACTCTGTTAAAAATGAATAATTAATAATAACACAAGTGCCTATCACCTTATAACCTTAGGCGCTTACTGACCACTCAGTTGAATAAATAATTGTTAATAACAACAGCGCCTTTCACTCGATGACCCGGAACACTTACTAACCACTCTGTTAAATAAATAATTATTAATAACACAAGCGCCTATCACCCGATAATCCGGGGCACTTACTGGCCATTCAGTTAAATAAATAATTATTAATAACACAAGTAATTATCACCTTATGACCCAAAGGCGCTTACTGGCCACTCTGTTGAATAAATAATTGTTAATAACAACAGCGCCTTTCACTCGATGACCCGGGACACTTACTAACCACTCTGTTAAATAAATAATTATAAATTACACAAGTAATTATCACCTTATGACCCGAAGGCGCTTACTGGCCACTCTGTTAAATAAATAATTATTAATAACACAAGTTCCGATTACCTAATGACACGGAGCGCTTACTGGCCACTCTGTTAAATAAATAGCTATTAATAACACAAGCGCCTATCACCCAATTACCCAGGGCGCTTACTGGCCACTTTGTTAAATAAATAATCATTAGTAGCACAAGCGCCTATCACCCGATAACCCAGGGAACTTACTGGCCACTCAGTTAAATAAATAATGAATAATAACACTAGCGCCTATTACCTAAAGACCCAAAGGCGCTTACTGACATCTCTGTTAAATAAATAATTATTAATCAAACAAGTGCCTATCACCTAATGTCACAAGGCGCTCACTGGCTTCTCGAAAAATAAATAATTATTGATAACACAAGCGCCTATCACCTCATGACCCAGGGCGCTTACTAGCCACCCTGTTAAATAAATAATGGATAATAACACAAGCGCCTATCACCGAATGACCCAAAGGCGCTTACTGGCCACTCTGTTAAATAAATAATTATCAATAATACAAGCGCCGATCACCCGATAACCCAGGGCAATTACTAGCTACTATGTTAAATAAATAATTATTAATTAAAGAAGTGCCTATCACCTAATGTTACAAGGCGCTTACTGGCTACTCTTAAAAATAAATAATTATTAATAACACAAGCGCCTATCACCTCATGACCCAGGGCGCTTACAAGCCACTCTGTTAAATAAATAATTATTTATAACACAAGCTCCTATCACCTCATGACCCGGGGCTCTTACTGGCTACTCTGTTCAAAATGAATACTTATTTTTAACACAAGCACCCATCACCCGATGACCCAGGACACTTACTAGCCACTCTGTTAAATAAATAATTATTAATAACACAAGCGTCTATCACCCCATAACCCAAGGCGCTTTCTGACCGCTCTGTTAAATAAATAATTATTAAAAACACAAGCGCCTATCACCCAATGATTCAGGGCGCTTACTAGCCACCCTGTTACATGAATGATGGATAATAACACAAGCGCCTATCACCTCATGACCATGGGCGCTTACTAACCACTCTGTTAAAAAGATAATTGTTACTAACAACAGCGCCTATCACCCAATCACCCAGGACACTTACTAACTACTCTGTTAAATAAATAATTATAAATAACACAAGTGATTATCACCTAATGACACGGAGCGCTTACTGGCCACTCTGTAAAACAAATAATTATTAATAACACAAGCGCCTATCACCTTATGACCCGGAGCTCTTACTGGCTACTCTGTTAAAATGAATAATTATTAATAACACAAGTGCCTATCACCTAATGACACGAAGCGCTTTCTGGCCACTCTGTGAAACGAATAATTAATAATAACACAAGCGCCTATCAGCTCATGACCCGGGGCTCTTACTGGCTACTCTGTTAAATGAGTAATTATATATAACACTAGCGCCCATCCCCTCATGACCATGGGCGCTTACTGACCACTCTGTTGAAAAAATAATTGTTACTAACAACAGCGCCTATCACCCGATGACCCAGGACACTTACTAACTACTCTGTTAAATAAATAATTATTAATAACACAAGCAACTATCACCTCATTACCCGAGGCGCTTACTGGCCACTCTGTTGAATGAATAATTATTAATAACACAAGCGCCTATCATCTCATGACCCGGGGCTCTTACTAGCTACTCTGTTAAAAATGAATAATTAATAATATTACAAGTGCCTATCACCTTATGACCATGGGCGCTTCCTGACCACTCTGTTGAATAAATTATTATTAATAACACATGTTCCGATTACCTAATGACACGGAGCGCTTACTGTTTACTCTGTTAAACAAATAATTAATAATAACACAAGCGCCTATCACCTGATAACCCGGGGCACTTACTGGCTACTCAGTTAAATAAATAATTAATAATTACACAAGTGATTAACATCTTATGACACAGAGCGCTTTCTGGCCACTCTGTAAAACGAATAATTATTAATAACACAAGCGCCTATCACCTCATGACCCAGGGCTCTTACTGGCTACTCTGTTAAATGAATAATTATAAATAACACAAGCGCCTATCACCTTATGACCATAAGCGCTTACTGACCACTTTGTTGAAAAAATAATTGTTACTAACAACAGCGCCTATCACCCGATGACCCAGAAAACTTACTAACTACTCTGTTAAATAAATAATTAATAATAACACAAGCCTCTATCACCTTATAACCCGAGGCGCTTACTCGTCACTCTGTTGAATAAATAATTATTAATAACACAAGCGCCTATCATCTCATGACCCGGGGCTCTTACTAGCTACTCTGTTAAAAATAAATAATTAATATTAACACAAGCGCCTATCACCTTATGACCATAGGCGCTTCCTGACCACTCTGTTGAATAAATAATTGTTAATAACAACAGCGCCTTTCTCCCGATAACCCGAGACACTTACTAACCACTCTGTTAAATAAATAATTATTAATAACACAAGCCTCTATCACCTTATAACCCGAGGCGCTTACTCGTCACTCTGTTGAATAAATAATTATTAATAACACAAGCGCCTATCATCTCATGACCCGGGGCTCTTACTAGCTACTCTGTTAAAAATGAATAATGAATAATAACACAAGCGCCTATCACCTTATGACCATAGGCGCTTCCTGACCACTCTGTTGAATAAATAATTGTTAATAACAACAGCGCCTTTCTCCTGATAACCCGAGACACTTACTGGCCACTCTTTCAAATAAATAATTATTTATAACACAAGCTCCTATTACCGAATGACCCGGAGCGCTTACTGGCCACTATGTAAAATGAATAATTATTAATAACACATGTTCCGATTACCTAATGACACGGAGCGCTTACAAGCCACTCTGTTATATAAATAATTAATAATAACACAAGCGCCTATCACCCGATAACCCGGGGAATTTATGGCCACTTTGTTAAATAAATGATGAATAATAACACAAGCTCCTATCACCCAATGACCCAAAGGCGCTTACTGGCCATTTTGAAGAATAAATAATTATTAATAACACAAGCGCCCATCACCTCATGACCCAGGGCGCTTACTGGCCACTCTGTTAAATAAATAATTATTTATAACACAAGCTCCTATCACCGAATGACCCGGAGCGCTTACTGGCCACTATGTAAAATGAATAATTATTAATAACACAAGCGCCTATCACCTCATGACCCTGGGCGCTTACTGGCCACTCTGTTAAATAAATAATTATTTATAACACAAGCTCCTATCACCGAATGACCCGGAGCGCTTACTGGCTACTCTGAAAAATAAATAATTATTAATAACACAAGCGCCTATCACCCAATGACCCAGGGCGTTTACTAGCCACCCTGTTAAATAAATAATGGATAATAACACAAGCGCCTATCACCAAATGACCCAAAGGCGCTTACTGGCCACTCTGTTAAATAAATAATTATTAATAACACAAGCGCCTATCACCTTATGACCCAGGGCGCTAAATGGCCACTCTGTTTAATAAATATTTAATTATATCACAAGTGCCTATCACCAAATGACACGGGGCACTTACTGGCCACTCTCTAAAATGAATAATTATTAATAACACATGCGCCTATCACCGAATGACCCAAAGGCGCTCACTGGCTACTCTGTAAAATAAATAATTATTAATAACACAAGTGCCTATCACCTAATGACACAGGGCGCTTACTGGCCACTCTGTTAATCCAATGATTATAAATAACACAAGCGCCTATCACCTGATAACCCGGGGCACTTACTGGCCACTCTGTTCAATTAAAAATTATTAATTACACAAGTAATTAACACCTTATGACACGAACCGCTTTCTGTTTACTTTGTAAAACGAATAATTATTAATAACACAAGCGCCTATCACCTCATGACCCGGGGCTCTTACTGGCTACTCTGTTAAATGAATGATTATTATTAACACAAGCGCCTATCACCTCATGACCATGGGCGCTTACTAACCACTCTGTTAAAAAAATAATTATAAATAACACAAGTGATTATCACCTAATGACACAGAGCGCTTTCTGGCCACTCTGTAAAACAAATAATTATAAATAACACAAGCGCCTATCACCTCATGACCTTGGGCTGTTACTGGCTACTCTGTTAAAAATAAATAATTTATAATAACACAAGTGCCTATCACCTAATGACAAGGGGCGCTTACTGGCCACTCTGTTAAATAAATAATTATTAATAATACAAGCGCCCATGACCTGATCACCCAGGGCACTTACTGGCCACTATAATAAATAAATAATTATGAATTAAACAAGTGCCTATCACCTAATGTCACAAGGCGCTTACTGGCTACTCTGAAAATAAATAATTATTAATAACACAATTGTCTATCACCTCATAACCCGAGGCGCTTACTCGCCACTCTGTTAAATAAATAATTATTAATAATACAAGCGCCCATCACCCGATAAGCCAGGGCACTTACTAGCGACTATGTTGAATAAACAATTATTAATTAAACAAGTGCCTATCACCCAATGACCCAGGGCGCTTACTGGCCACCCTGTTAAATTAATAATTATAAATAACACAAGTGATTATCACCTAATGACACGCAGCGCTTTCTGGCCACTCTGTAAAACAAATAATTATTTATAACACAAGCGCCTATCACCTCATTACCCGGGGCTCTTACTGGCTACTCTGTTAAAAATGAATAATTAATAATAACACAAGCGCCTATTACCTTATGACCATGGGCGCTTACTGACCACTCTGTTGAATAAATAATTGTTAAAAACAACAGCGCCTTTTACCTGATTACCCGGGACACTTACTAACCACTTTGTAAAACAAATAATTATTAATAACACAAGCGTCTATCACCTTATAACCCGAGGCGCTTACTGACCACTCTGTTAAATTATTAATTATTAATAACACAAGCGCCTATCACCTAATGACCAAGGGCGCTTACTAGCCACCCTGTTAAATAAATAATGGATAATAACACAAGCGCCTATCACCGAATGACCCAAGGGCGCTTACTGGCCACTCTGTTGATTAAATAATTATTAATAATACAAGCACCCATCACCCGATAACCCAGGTCACTTACTGGCCACTCTAATAAATGAATAATAATTAATAATACAAGCGTCCATCACCCGATAACCCAGGGCACTTACTGGCCACTCTGTTAATTAAATAATTATTCATAACACAAGCGCCTATCACCCGATAACCCGGGGCACTTACTGGCCACTCTGTTGAATAAAAAATTATTAAATTCACAAGTGATTAACACCTTATGACACAAAGCCCTTTCTGGCCACTCTGTAAAACGAATAATTATTAATAACACAAGCGCCTATCACCTCATGACCCGGGGCTCTTACTTGCTACTCTGTTAAATGAATAATTATTAATAACACAAGCGCCTATCACCTCATGACCGTGGGCGCTTACTGACCACTCTGTTAAAAAAATTATTGTTACTAACAACAGCGCCTAACACCCGATGACCCAGAACACTTACTTACTACTCTGTTGAATAAATAATTATTAATAACCCAAGCCTCTATCACCTCATAACCCAAGGCGCTTACTGGGCTTTCTGTTAAATAAATAATTATTATTAACACAAGCGCCTATTACTCAATATTCCAGGGCGCTTACTGGCCACCCTGGTAAATAAATAATTATAAATAACACAAGCGCCTATCACCCGATAACCCGAGGAACTTACTGGCCACTCTGTTGAATAAATAATGAATAATAACACAAGCGCCTATCACCCGATAACACAGGACACTTACTAACTACTCTGTTGAATAAATAATCATTAATAACACAAGCCACTATCACCTCATAACCCGAGGCGCTTACTGGGCACTCTGTTGAATAAATAATTATTAATAACACAAGCGCCTATCACCCAATAATCCAGGGCGCTTACTGGCCACCCTGTTAAATAAATAATTGTAAATAACACAAGTGATTATCACACCTAATGACACGAAGCGCTTTCTGGCCACTCTGTAAAACAAATAATTATTAATAACACAAGCGCCTATCACCTCATGACACGGAGCGCTCATTGGCCACTCTGTTAAATAAATAATTAATAATAACACAAGCGCCTATCATCCGATAACCCGGGGAACTTACTGGCCACTCTGTTAAATAAATAATTATTAATAACACAAGCGCCTATCACCCGATAAACCGAGGATCTTACTGGCCACTCTGTTGAATAAATAATGAATAATAACACAAGCGCCTATCACCCGATAACACAGGACACTTAATAACTACTCTGTTGAATAAATAATCATTAATAACACAAGCCACTCTCACCTCATAACCCGAGGCGCTTACTAGGCACTCTGTTGAATAAATAATTAATAATAACACAAGCGCCTATCACCCAATAAACCAGGGCGCTTACTGGCCACCCTGTTAAATAAATAATTATAAATAACACAAGTGATTATCTTCTAATGACACGAAGCGCTTTCTGGCCACTCTGTAAAAAAAATAATTATTAATAACACAAGCGCCTATCACCTCATGACACAGGGCTCTTACTGGCTACTCTGTTAAAATGAATAATTATTGATAACACAAGTGCCTATCACCTAATGACACGGGGCGCTTACTGGCCACTCTGTTAAATAAATAATTATTATTTACACAAGTGATTAACACCTTATGACACGAAGCGCTTTCTGGCCACTCTGTAAAACGAATAATTATTAATAACACAAGCGCTTATCACCTCATGACCCGGGGCTCTGACTGGCTACTCTGTTAAATGAATGATTATTAATAACACAAGCGCCTATCACCTCATAACCATGGGCGCTTACTAACCACTCTGTTAAAAAAATAATTGTTACTAACAACAGCGCCTATTACCCGATGACCCAGGACACTTACTAACTACTCTGTTGATTAAATAATTATTAATAACACAAGCCTCTATCACCTTATAACCCGAGGCGCTTACTGGCCACTCTGTTAAATTAATAATTATCAATGACACAAGTTCCGATTACCTAATGACACGGAGCACTTACTGGCCACTCTGTTAAATAAATAATTATTTATAACATAAGCGCCTATCACCCGATAACTTAAGAAACTTACTGGCCATTTTGTCAAATAAATAATGAATAATAACACAAGCGCCTATCACCCAATGACCCAAAGGCGCTTACTGGCCACTGTGTTAAATAAATAATTCTTAATAATACAAGCGCCCATCACCCGATAACCCAGGGCACTTACTGGCCACTACGTTGAATAAATAATTATTAATTAAAAAAGTGCCTATCACCTAATGTCACAAGGTGCTTACTGGCTACACTGAAAAATAAATAATTATTTATAACACAAGCGTCTATCACCTCATAACCCGAGGCGCTTACTGATGACCACTCTGTTAAATTATTAATTATTAATAACACAAGCGCCTATCACCCGATAACCCGAGGAACTTACTGGCCACTCTGTTGAATAAATAATTATTAATAACACAAGCGCCTATCACCCAATGACCCAGGGCGCTTACTGGCCACCCTGTTAAATTAATAATTATAAATAACACAAGTGATTATCACCTAATGACACGGAGCGCTTTCTGGCCACTCTGTAAAACAAATAATTATTAATAACACAAGCGCCTATCACCTCATGACCTGGGGCTCTTACTGGCTACTCTGTTAAAATGAATAATTATTAATAACACAAGTGCCTATCACCTAATGACACGAAGCGCTTTCTGGCCCCTCTGTAAAACGAATAATTATTAATAACACAAGCGCCTATCACCTCATGACCCGGGGCTCTTACTAGCTATACTCTATTAAATGAATAATTATAAATAACACAAGCGCCTATTACCTCATGACCATGGGCGCTTACTGACCACTCTGTTGAGAAAATAATTGTTACTAACACAACGCCTATCACCCGATGACCCAGGACACTTACTAACTACTCTGTTAAATAAATAATTGTTAATAACACAAGCCTCTATCACCTTATAACCCGAGGCGCTCACTGGCCACTCTGTTAAAAAAATAATTATTAATAACACAAGCGCCTATCACACAATGACCCAGGGCGCTTACTGGCCAGCCTGTTAAATTGATAATTATAAATAACACGGGTGATTATCACCTAATGACACGCAGCGCTTTCTGGCCACTCTGTAAAACAAATAATTATTAATAACACAAGCGCCTATCACCTCATGACCTTGGGCTCTTACTGGCTACTCTGTTAAAAATGAATAATTAATAATAACACAAGTGCCTATCACCTAATGACAAGGGGCGCTTACTGGCCACTCTGATAAATAAATAATTATTAATAATACAAGCGTCCATCACCCGATAATCAAGGGCACTTACTGGCCACTATGTTGAATAAATAATTATTAATAACACAAGCGCCTATCACCCGATAACCTGGGGCACTTACTGGCCACTCTGTTAAATGAATAATTATTAATTACACAAGTAATTATCACCTAATGACCCAAAGGGGCTTACTGGCCACTCTGTTAAATAAGTAATTATTAATAGCACAAGCGCCTATCACCCGATAACCCGGGGAACTTACTGGCCACTCTGTTAAATAAATAATGAATAATAACACTAGCGTCTATCACCCAAAGACCCAAAGGCGCTTACTGGCCATTTCGTTGAAAAAATAGTTATTAATAACACAAGTGCCTATTACCTAATGACACGGGGCGCTTACTGGCCTCTCTGTTGAATAAATAATTATTAATAATACAAGCGCCCATCACCCGATAACCCAGGGCACTTACTGGCCACTATGTTAAATAAATAATTATTAATTAAACAAGTGCCTATCACCTAATGTCACAAGGCGCTTACTGGCTACACTAAAAAATAAATAATTATTAATAACACAAGCGTCTATCACCTTATAACCCGAGGCGCTTACTGACCACTCTGTTAAATTATTAATTAATAATAACACAAGCGCCTATCACCTAATGACCCAGGGCACTTACTAGCCACCCTGTTAAATAAATAATGGATAATAACACAAGCTCCTATCACCGAATGACCCAAAGGCGCTTACTGGCCACTTTGTTGAATGAATAATTATTAATAATACAAGCACCCATCAACCGATAACCCAGGGCACTTACTGGCCACTCTAATTAATGAATAATTATTAATAATACAAGCGTTAATCACCCGATAACCCAGGGCACTTACTGGCCACTCTGTTAAATAAATAATTATTCATAACACAAGCGCCTATCACCCGATAACCCGGGGCACTTACTGGCCACTCTGTTGAATAAATAATTATTAATTTCACAAGTGATTAACACCTTATGACACGAAACCCTTTCTGGCCACTCTGTAAAACGAATAATTAATTATAACACAAGCGCCTATCACCTCATGACCCGGGGCTCTTACTTGCTACTCTGTTAAATGAATAATTATTGATAACACAAGCGCCTATCACCTCATGTCCATGGGTGCTTACTGACCACTCTGTTAAAAACATAATTGTTACTAACAACAGCGTCTAACACCTGATGATCCAGAACACTTACTAACTACTCTGTTGAATAAATAATTATTAATAACACAAGCCTCTATCACCTCATAACCCAAGGCGCTTACTGGGCACTCTGTTAAATAAATAATTATTAATAACACAAGCGCCTATTACCTAATATTCCAGGGCACTTACTGGCCACCCTGTTAAATAAATAATTATAAATAACACAAGTGATTATCACCTAATGACACAAAGCGCTTTCTGGCCACTCTGTAAAACAAATAATTATTAATAACACAAGCGCTTATCATCTCATGACCCGGGGCTCTTACTAGCTACTCTGTTAAATGAATAATTATAAATAACACAAGTTCCGATTACCTAATGACACGGAGCGCTTACTGGCCACTCTGTTAAATAAATAATTAATAATAACACAAGCGCCTATCATCCGATAACCCGGGGAACTCACTGGCCACTCTGTTAAATAAATAATTATTAATTACACAAGTAATTATCACCTAATGACCCGAAGGTGCTTACTGGCCACTCTGTTGAATAAATAATTATTAATAACACAAGTTCCGATTACCTAATGACACGGAGCGCTTACTGGCCACTCTGTTAAATAAATAATTATTAATAACACAAGCGCCTATCACATGATAACCCAAGGAACTTACTGGCCACTC
Source organism: Copidosoma floridanum (assembly GCF_036245765.1). Lineage (NCBI taxonomy): Eukaryota > Metazoa > Arthropoda > Insecta > Hymenoptera > Encyrtidae > Copidosoma > Copidosoma floridanum. The sequence goes on along the minus strand of NW_028321917.1, from coordinate 602,534 downwards.
TGTTGAATAAATAATGAATAATAACACAAGCGCCTATCACCCGATAACACAGGACACTTACTAACTACTCTGTTGAATAAATAATCATTAATAACACAAGCCACTATCACCTCATAACCCGAGGCGCTTACTGGGCACTCTGTTAAATAAATAATTATTAATAACACAAGCGCCTATCACCCAATAACCCAGGGCGCTTACTGGCCACCCTGTTAAATGAATAATTATAAATAACACAAGTGATTATCACCTAATGACACGAAGCGCTTTCTGGCCACTCTGTAAAAAAAATAATTATTAATAACACAAGCGCCTATCACCTCATGACCCGGGGCTCTTACTGGCTCCTCTGTTAAATAAATGATTATTATTAACACAAGCGCCTATCACCTCATGACCATGGGCGCTTACTAACCACTCTGTTAAAAAAATAATTGTTACTAACAACAGCGCCTATCACCCGATGACCCAGGACACTTACTAACTACTCTGTTGAATAAATAATTATTAATAACACAAGCCTCTATCACCTTATAACCCGAGGCGCTTACTGGCCACTCTGTTAAATAAATAATTATTAATGACACAAGTTCCGATTACCTAATGACACGGAGCGCTTACTGGCCACTCTGTTAAATAAATAATTATTAATAACACAAATGCCTATCACCCGATAACCCGGGGCACTTACTGGCTACTCTGTTAAATAAATAATTATTAATTACACAAGTAAATATTACCTTATGACCCAAAGGCGCTTACTGGCCACTTTGTTAAATAAATAATTATTAATAACACAAGTTTTGATTACCTAATGACACGGAGCGCTTACTAGCCACTTTGTCAAATAAATAATTATTAATAACACAAGCGCCTATCACCCGATAACCCGGGGCACTTACTGGCTACTCTGTTAAATAAATAATTATTAATTACACAAGTAAATATCACCTTATGACCCAAAGGCGCTTACTGGCCACTTTGTTAAATAAATAATGAATAATAACACAAGCGCCTATTACCTCATGACCCAGGGCTCTTACTGGCTACTCTGTTAAATGAATGATTATACATAACACAAGCGCCTATAACCTCATGACCATGGGCGCTTACTGACCACGCTGTTGAAAAAATAATTGTTACTAACAACAGCGCCTATCACTCGATAACCCAGGGCACTTACTGGCCACTCTGTTAAATAAATAATTATTAATTACACAAGTAATTATCACCTAATGACCCGAAGGCGCTTACTGACCACTCTGTTAAATTATTAATTATTAATAACACAAGCGCCTATCACCCGATAACTTGAGGAACTTACTGGCCATTTTGTTGAATAAATAATTATTAATTAAAAAAGTGCCTATCACCTAATGTCTTAAGGTGCTTACTGGCTACACTGAAAAATAAATAATTATTAATAACACAAGTGCCTATTACCTAATGACAAGGGGCGCT